>NW_027219732.1:0-9584 GCF_027580195.1 Bos mutus
TCATGACTGATCATGCACTGATCACGTGGCTGAAAATGGGCACTCACGTGGCTCATCATGCACTGATCACGCGTGGCTGATCGTGCACTGATCACGTGACTGATCATGCACTGATCCCATGGCTGATCATGCACTGATCACGTGGCTGATCATGCACTCATGGCTGATCTGCGTGGCTCATCATGCACTGATCACGCAGGGCTGATCATGCACTGATCACATGCTGATCATTTCACTGATGCGTGACTGATCATGCACTGATCACGTGCCTGATCATGCACTGATCATGCGTGCCTGAACTGATCATACACTGATCAGGTGGCTGGTCATGCACTGATCGCGTGGCTGATCATGCACTGGTGCCGTGAGCTGATCATGCACTGATCGTGGCTGATCATGCACTGATCACGTGGCTGATCATGCACTGATCACGTGGCTGATCATGCACTGATCACGTGACTGATCATGCACTGATCACGTGGCTGATAATGCACTGATCACGTGGCTGATCATGCACTGATCACGTGGCTGATCATGCACTGATCACCGTGACTGATCATGCACTGATCACGTGGCTGATCATGCACTGATCACTGTGGCTGATCATGCACTGATCACGTGGCTGATCATGCACTGATCACGTGGCTGATCATGCACTGATCACGTGACTGATCATGCACTGATCACGTGGCTGATCATGCACTCATCACGTGGCTGATCATGCACTGATCACGTGACTGATCATGCCTGATGGCTGATCATGCACTGATCACGTGGCTGATCATGCACTGATCACGTGACTGATCATGCACTGATCACGTGGCTGATCATGCACTGATCACGTGGCTGATCATGCACTGATCACGTGCTGATCATGCACTGATCGCGTGACTGATCTGATCACGTGGCTGATCATGTTGCACTGATCGTGGCTGATCATGCACTGATCACGTGGCTGATCATGCACTGATCACGTGGCTGATCATGCACTGATCACGTGGCTGATCATGCTGATGATCACGTGGCTGATCATGCACTGATCACGTGGCTGATCATGCACTGATCACGTGACTGATCATGCACTGATCACGTGCCTGATCATGCACTGATCACGTGGCTGATCATGCACTGATCACGTGACTGATCATGCACTGATCACGTGTGGCTGATCATGCACTGATCACGTGGCTGATCATGCACTGATCACGGGACTGATCATGCACTGATCATGTGGCTATCATGCACTGATCACGTGACTGATCATACACTGATCACGTTACTGATCATGCACTGATCACGTGCCTGATCATGCACTGATCATATGGCTGATCATGCACTGATCACGTGCCTGATCATGCACAGATCACGTGCCTGATCATGCACTGATCACGTGGCTGATCATGCACTTATCACGTGCTGAGCATACACTGATCACGTGACTGTGCATGAACTGACTCGTGGCTGATCATGAACTGATCACGTGGCTGATCATGCACTGATCACGTGGCTGATCATGCACTGATCACGTGCTGATCATGCACTGATCACGTGGCTGATCATGCACTGATCACGTGGCTGATCATGCACTGATCACGTGGCTGATCATGCACTGATCACGTGGCTGATCATGCACTGATCACGTGGCTGATCATGCACTGATCACGTGGCTGATCATGCACTGATCACGTGGCTGATCATGATCACGTGGCTGATCATGCACTGATCACGTGGCTGATCATGCACTGATCACGTGGCTGATCATGCACTGATCACGTGACTGATCATGCACTGATCACGTGGCTGATCATGCACTGATCACGTGGCTGATCATGCACTGATCACGTGGCTGATCATGCACTGATCACGTGTCTGATCATCCACTGATCACGTGACTGATCATGCACTGATCATTGGGCTGATCATACACTGATCACCTGACTGTGCATGCACTGATCACGTGGCTGATCATGCACTGATCACGTGACTGATCATGCACTGATCGCGTGGCTATTCATACACTGATCACGTGGCTGATCATGCACTGATCACATGGCTGATCATACACTGATCACATGGCTGATCATGCACTGATCACGTGGCTGATCATGCACTGATCACGTGGATCACGTGGCTGATCATGCACTGATCACGTGGCTGATCATGCACTGATCACGTGGACTGATCATGCACTGATCACGTGACTGATCATGCACTGATCACGTGGCTGATCATGCACTGATCACGTGGCTGATCATGCACTGATCACGTGGCTGATCATGCACTGATCACGTGGCTGATCATGCACTGATCACGTGGCTGATCATGCACTGACTGATCGTGTGCTGATCATGCACTGATCATGCGTGACTGATCATGCACTGATCGTGACTGATCATGCACTGATCACGTGGCTGATCATGCACTGATCACGTGACTGATCATGCACTGATCACGTGACTGATCATGCACACTGATCACGTGGCTGATCATGCACTGATCACGTGGCTGATCATGCACTGATCGTGACTGATCATGCACTGATCACCTGCTGATCACGCACTGATCATGTGGCTGATCATGCAATGATCACTGATCACTGATCATGCACTGATCACGTGACTGATCATGCACTGATCACGTGGCTGATCATGCACTGATCACGTGGCTGATCATGCACTGATCATGCTGATCATGCACTGATCACGTGACTGATCATGCACTGATCACGTGGCTGATCATGCACTGATCACGTGGCTGATCATGCACTGATCACGTGGCTGATCATGCACTGATCACGTGGCTGATCATGCACTGATCACGTGGCTGATCATGCACTGATCACGTGGCTGATCATGCACTGATCACGTGACTGATCATGCACTGATCACGTGGCTGATCATGCACTGATCACGTGGCTGATCATGCACTGATCACGTGGCTGATCATGCACTGATCACGTGGCTGATCATGCACTGATCACGTGGCTGATCATGCACTGATCACGTGACTGATCATGCACTGATCACGTGGCTGATCATGCACTGATCTGATCGTGGCTGATCATGCACTGATCACGTGGCTGATCATGCACTGATCACGTGACTGATCATGCACTGATCACGTGGCTGATCATGCACTGATCACGTGGCTGATCATGCACTGATCACGTGCTGATCATGCACTGATGATCCGTGGCTGATCATGCACTGATCACGTGGCTGATCATGCACTGATCACGTGGCTGATCATGCACTGATCGCGTGACTGATCATGCACTGATCACGTGACTGATCATGCACTGATCACGTGGCTGATCATGCACTGATCACGTGGCTGATCATGCACTGATCACGTGGCTGATCATGCACTGATCACGTGACTGATCATGCACTGATCACGTGGCTGATCATGCACTGATCACGTGGCTGATCATGCACTGATCACGTGGCTGATCATGCACTGATCACGTGGCTGATCATACACTGATCACGTGACTGATCATGCACTGATCACGTGGCTGATCATGCACTGATCACGTGGCTGATCATGCACTGATCACGTGGCTGATGCACTGATCGCACTGATCACTGATCACGTGGCTGATCATGCACTGATCGATCACGTGGCTGATCATGCACTGATCGCACGGCTGATCATGCACTGATCACGTGGCTGATCATGCATTGATCACGTGGTTGATCATGCACTGATCACGTGGCTGATCATACACTGATCACGTGGCTGATCATACACTGATCACGTGGCTGATCATGCACTGATCACGTGGCTATCATGCACTGATCGCGTGCTGATCACTGATCACTGATCATCATGACTGATCATGCACTGATCGTGGATCATCATGCACTGATCACGTGGCTGATGATGCACTGATCACGTGCCTGATCATGCACTTATCACGTGAGTGATCATGCATTGATCTCGTGACTGATCATGCACTGATCACGTGTCTGATCATGCACTGATCACGTGCGTGATCATGCACTGATCACGTGCCTGATCATGCACTTATCACGTGAGTGATCATGCACTGATCACGTGACTGATCATGCACTGATCACGTGACTGATCATGCGCTGATCCGTTGCTGATCATGCACTGATCACGTGCCTCTGGATCATCATGCACTGATCGCGTGACTGATCATGCACTGAGATCGCGTGGCTGATCATGCACTGATCTGTGGCTGATCATGCACTGAGCGTGGCTGATCATGCACTCAGCCAAGCTGATCGTGGCACTGATCACGCTGCTGATGGGCACTGTCAAGCAGATGATCATGCACTGATCACGTGGCTGATCATGCACTGATCACGTGGCTGATCATGCACTGATCACGTGGCTGATCATGGCCCTGATCACGTGACTGATCATGCACTGTTCACGTGGCTGATCATCATCGCACTGATCTGATCGTGGCTGATCATGCACTGATCACGTGGCTGATCATGCACTGATCACGTGGCTGATCATGCACACTGATCACGTGCTGATCATGCACTGATCACGTGGCTGATCATGCACTGATCACGTGACTGATCATGCACTGATCACGTGGCTGATCATGCACTGATCACGTGGCTGATCATGCACTGATCACGTGGCTGATCATGCACTGATCATCATGCACTGATCACGTGGCTGATCATGCACTGATCACGTGACTGATCATGCACTGATCACGTGGCTATCATGCACTGATCCCGTGGCTGATCATGCACTGATCACGTGACTGATCATGCACTGATCACGTGGCTGATCATGCACTGATCACGTGACTGATCATGCACTGATCACGTGGCTGATCATGCACTGATCACGTGACTGATCATGCACTGATCACGTGGCTGATCATGCACTGATCACGTGGCTGATCATGCACTGATCACGTGGCTGATCATACACTGATCACGTGACTGATCATGCACTGATCACGTGGCTATCATGCACGGATCACGTGGCTGATCATGCACTGATCACGTGGCTGATCATACACTGATCACGCTGACTGATCATGCACTGATCATCATGCACTGATCATGCATCATGCACTGATCTCGTGACTGATCATGCAATGATAACATGGCTGATCATGCACTGATCACGTGACAGATCATGCATTGATCACGTGGCTATCATGCACTGATCACGTGGCTGATCATACTCTGATCACGTGACTGATCATGCACTGATCACGTGGCTATCATGCACTGATCACGTGGCTGATCATGCACTGATCACGTGGCTGATCATGCACTGATCACGTGGCTGATCATGCACTGATCACGTGGCTGATCATGCACTGATCACGTGACTTATCATGCACTGTTCACGTGACTGATCATGCACTGATCACGATGGCTGATCATGCTGATCACTGATCACGTGGCTGATCATGCACTGATCACGAGCTCCCATGCACTGATCACGTGTGGCTGATCATGCACTGATCACGTGGCTGATCATGCACTGATCACGTGGCTGATCATGCACTGATCACGTGGCTGATCATGCACTGATCACGTGACTGATCATGCACTGATCACGTGGCTGATCATGCACTGATCACGTGGCTGATCATGCACTGATCACGTGGCTGATCATGCACTGATCACGTGGCTGATCATGCACTGATCACGTGGCTGATCATGCACTGATCACGTGGCTGATCATGCACTGATCACGTGGCTGATCATGCACTGATCACGTGGCTGATCATGCACTGATCACGTGGCTGATCATGCACTGATCACGTGGCTGATCATGCACTGATCACGTGACTGATCATGCACTGATCACGTGGCTGATCATGCACTGCTCACGTGGCTGATCATGCACTGATCACGATAGCTGATCATGCACTGATCACGTGACCTGATCATGCACTGATCACGTGGCTGATCATGCACTGATCACGTGACTGATCATGCACTGATCACGTGGCTGATCATGCACTGATCACGTGACTGATCATGCACTGATCACGTGGCTGATCTGATCATGCACTGATCATACACTGATCATCATGCACTGATCACGTGGCTGATCATGTGGCTGATCACGTGACTGATCATGCACTGAGCAGGCACTGATCATGCACTGACTGAGCATGTGACTGATCACGTGGCTGATCATGCACTGATCACGTGGCTGATCATGCACTGATGATACATGCAGCACATGCACTGATCGTGGACTGATGATGCACTGATCACGTGCAGCTGATCGGCCACTGATCACGTGACTGATCATGCACTGATCGCGTGGCTGATCATGCACTGATCACGTGGTGATCATGCACTGATCACGTGACTGATCATGCACTGATCACGTGGCTGATCATGCACTGATCACGTGCCTGATCATGCACTGATCACGTGACTGATCATGCACTGATCACGTGACTGATCAGGCACTGATCACGTAGCTATCATGCACTGATCCCATGGCTATCATGCACTGATCCCATGGCTGATCATGCACTGATCTCGTGACTGATCATGCACTTATCAGGTGACTGATCATGCACTGATCACGTGCCTGATAATGCACTGATCACGTGCCTGAACATGCACTGATCACTGATCACCTGCCTGATCATGCACTGATCACGTGACTGATCATGCACTGATCACGTGGCTGATCATGCACTGATTCGTGTGCCTGATAATGCACTGATCACGTGCCTGAACATGCATTTATCACGTGACTGATCATGCCCTGATCTCGTGACTGATCCTGCACTGACCACGTGGCTGATCATGCACTGATCACGGGACTGATCGTGCACTGATCTCGGGACTGATCATGCACTGATCACGTGGCTGATCATGCACTGATCACGTGACTGATCATGCACTGATCACGTGGCTATCATGCACTGATCACGTGGCTGATCATGCAATGATCACGCAGCTATCATGTACTGGTCACGTGACTGATCATGCACTGATCACGTGAACTGATCATGCACTGATCACGTGGCTGATCATGCACTACTCACGTGGCTGATCATGCAATGATCACGTAGCTGATCGATGTACCGATCACGTGACTGATCATACACCCATCAGGTGACTGATCATGCACTGATCACGTGGCTGATCATGCACTTTTCTCGTGACTGATCATGCACTGATCACGTCTATATCATGCACTGATCACATGACTGATCATGCACTGATCACGTGGATGATCATACACTGATCGCGTGACTGATCATGCACTGATCACGTTGCTGATCATGCACTGATCACGTGGCTGATCATACTCTGCTCATGAAACTGATCATGAACTTATCACGTGGCTGATCATGCACTGATCACGTGTCTTATCATGCACTGATCACGTGACTGATCATGCACTGATCACGTGACTGATCATGCACTGATCACGTGGCTGATCATGCACACTGATCACGTGGCTGATCATGCACTGATCACGTGGCTGATCATGCACTGATCACGTGACTGATCATGCACTGATCACGTGCCTGATCATGCACTGATCATGTGGCTGATCATGCACTGATCACGTGGCTGATCATGCACTGATCACGTGACTGATCATGCACTGATCACGTGACTGATCATGCACTGATCACGTGGCTGATCATGCACTGAACACGTGGCTATCATGCACTCCTCACGTGGCTGATCGTACATTGATCTCTGGCTACCATGTACTGGTCACATGACTGATCATGCACTGATCACGTGACTGATCATACACTGATCCTTGGCTATCATGCACTACCCACGTGGCTGATCATTGCAGATCAATATAGCTACCATGCCCGGTCACGTGACTGATCATACACCCATCAGGTGACTGTTCATGCACTGATCACCGGGGGCTATCGTAACACTGTTCGTGGCTGATCATACGCTGATCACCTGCCTGGTCATGCACAGATCGTGACAAATCATCGAACTTAATCACGTAGCTATCTGCGCAGTCACCTGCTGATCGCCACTGATCGCGTGGCTATCATGCAATGATCACGTGGCTATCATGCACTGATCACGTGGCTGATCATGCACTGATACCGTGACTGAGCATGGACTGATCACATGACTATCATGTAGTGATCACGTGACTAAATGGTGCTGATCATGCGCTGATCATGTTTGCTATCATACACTGATCATGTGCCTCTGGAGGCAATAAACAAAGAGCTGAGTAGGCGCGAATCAAACAGTCAGCAGGCAATAATCATGGAACTCAGCTAGCGAGAATCATCCTGTTCCGGCTGGCAATAATCAACAGCTGAGCAGGCAGGAATTCGCAGCACGGCTGGGAATTGTCAAGCAGATGAGCAGCGGACGGTAATCGCGGCTCGGCAGGCCCTGATCATGACTGAGCATGCACGCTGTTCGCGTGGCTGATCGCCGCGCAGTCGCGTGATTGATCATGCGCTGATCTGCTTGGATATCATGCACTGCCTCGTGGCTGATCGAGGCAATGATCACGTGGCTACCATATACTGGTCACGTGACTGATCATGCACTGATCACGTGACTGATCATGCACTGATCACGTGGCTATCATGCACTACTCACGTGGCTGATCATACACTGATCACGTGACTGATCATGCACTGATCACGTGACTGATCATGCACTGATCACGTGGCTGATCATGCACTGATCATGTGGCTGATCATGCACTGATCTCGCAGCTATCATGCACTGATCACGTGACTGATCATGCACTGATCACGTGGCTGATCATGCACTGATCACGTGGCTATCATGCACTGCTCACGTGAGTGATCATGCACTGATCACGTAATTGATCATGCACTGATCAGGTGACTTATCATGCACTGTTCACGTGACTGATCATGCACTGATCACGTGACTGATCATGCACTGATGATCGTGGCTGATCATGCACTGGCTCACGTGGCTGATCATGCAATGATCACCTAGCTCCCATGTACTGGTCGCGTGACTGATCATGCACTGATCACGTAAATGATCATGCACTGTTCGCGTGATGGATCATGCACTGATCGCGTGACTGATCATGCACTGATCGCGTTGCTATCATGCACTGATCACGTGGCTGATCATGCAATGATCAAGTAGCTGATCATGTACTGGTCACGTGACTGATCATGCACTGATCGCGTGGTGATCCTGAACTGATCACGTGGCTCATCATGCACTGATCACGTGGTTGATCACACACGTATCACGTGACTGATCTTGCACTAATCACGTGGCTATCATGCACTGATCACGTGGCTATCATGCACTGATCACGTGGCTGATCATGCACTGATCACGTGGCTCATCATGCACTGATCACGTGGCTCTCATGCACTGATCACGTGGATATCATGCACTGATCACGTGGCTCTCATGCACTGATCACGTGGATATCATGCACTGATCACGTGGCTATCATGCACTGATCACGTGGCTCATCATGCACTGATCACGTGGCTCATCATGCACTGATCACGTGGCTATCGATATCATGCACTGATCACGTGGCTGATCACACACGTATCACGTGACTGATCATGCACTGATCGCGTGACTATCATGCAATGA
>NW_027219733.1:0-9875 GCF_027580195.1 Bos mutus
CTTTGATCTTTTTTTTTTTTTTTTTTTTAAGCGAAGCTATATATTTTTTAAGACTATTAACACCATTGTAGTTGTTGCATAGAAACAGTTCCACCTTCCTTTCCATAGACACTTGGAGGAATTTAGCTCTGGTTATTGTCAGAGGTATCTTTTGGAATCTATTGAGTACATATCTCTTGATACAGGAGGTCCATGTGGATTATGAACTGCATAGGTATTTGTGGGTATAAGTCTATTCCAGCCTTGACCTGTTGGCCTCTCACCCACCAAAACCCTTTGCCAACTGTAATTTTCTTACCAGGAGTGTAAGTCCATTTCACTTTTCCTTGGGTACTCATCCCATCAATATGTTTTTTAATCCCTTCTGGAAGGCATATGTTGTAATATCTCTTTAATCTGCCTTTCTTTACTTACTGTGATTCGCTCTAGGTTTCTGCATATTCCTGCAAATGGCTTTTTTTTTTTTTGCATTTTCATAATGTCAGACTCATATTTATTGTGTCTCTATGTCCCATATGTTTCTCTTTTAATTTGCAGCCAGCGATTCTCTTTCCTTTCATCTCTTGGGCATTGTGACTGCTGCTCCAGGGTATGTTTGTAGAGGTGGGGGTGTTGTGTGTGTTTTTCACGATCTGTTGATTGCTCAAATACTCTGGAAGTGGAGCTGACATATGACATCATCTACATCATTTTGTGATTCCTAGGTACTTTGGCAGCCATGCTTATAAAGTCTCTGAGCACTTACCTTACCTCCCACCAATGGCATACAGGGTTCCCCTTTACTAACATTGCTCTATTCTTTCTTGTCTGTAGACTTTTGGATAATGGCCTTTTTGGTTTCCCATTAGTGATATTGCCTTGCAGTTTAAGTTTTCAATTCACTGATAATAGAGCAAATGAGGCACATTTCCAGAGGCTTTTTTCTAAGCATTGACTAAGTATTTACCTGTAGATGTTTCCTTCCTGACATGTGTTTTGCGCCCGTTTTTTGTTGTTGTTGTTGTTTGTTTGTTTGTTTGTTGGCATGCCATACCTGGCCATTTTCTAAGGGTCAATTCAGCTCGGTTGTTCAGTCATTTCCAACTCTTTGTGACCCCATGAATAGCAGTACGCCAGGCCTCCCTGTCCATCACCAACTCCCGGAGTTTACTCGGACAGGTTCATTGAGTCAGTAATGCCATCCAGCAATCTCATCCTCTGTCATCCCCTTTTCCTCTTGCCCCCAATCCCTCCCAGCATCAGAGTCTTTTCCAATGAGTCAACTCTGGATGAGGTGGCCAAAGTACTGGAGTTTCAGCTTCAGCATCATTCCTTCCAAAGAATTCCCAGGACTCATCTCCTACAGAATGGACTTGTTGGATCTATTTCCAAGGGACTCTCAAGAGTCTTCTCCAACACCACAGATCAAAAGCATCAATTCTTCAGTGGTCAGCCTTCTTCACAGTCCCACTCTCACATCCATACAGGACCACAGGAAAAACCATAGCCTTGACTAGATGGACCTTTCTTGGCAAAGTAATGTCTCTGCTTTTGAATATGCTATCTAGGTTGGACATAACTTTCCTTCCAAGGAGTAAGTGTCTTTTAATTTCATGGCTGCAGTCACCATCTGCAGTGCTTTTGCATCCCCCAAAAATAAATCTGACACTGCTTCCACTGTTTCCCCATCTATTTGCCATGAAGTACATGGGACCGGATGGCATGATCTTCATTTTCTGAATGTTGAGCTTTAAGTCAACTTTTTCTCTCTCCACTTTCACTTGCATCAAGAGGCTTTTTTTAGCTCCTCTTCACTTTCTGCCATAAGGGTGGTATCATCTGCATAACTGAGGTTATTGATAATTCTCCCTGCAATCTTGATTCCAGCTTTTGCTTCTTCCACTCCAGAGTTTCTCATGATATCACACTGCATAGAAGTTAAATAAGCAGGGTGACAGTATACAGCCTTGACTTACTCTTTTGCTATTTGGAACCAGTCTGTTGTTCCATGATGAGTTCTAACTGTTGCTTCCTGACCTGCATACAGATTTATATCCAGAAGTGGAATTGCTGAATCATGTGGTAGTTCTATTTTTAATTTACTGAGGAGCCTTTATACTGTTTTCTGTAGCAGTTGCACCATTTAAAAATCTACCCATAACACACAAGGATCCACTTTCTGTACGTGCTTGCCAAGAGTTGTCCTTTCCTTTCTTTCCTTTTACCTTTCCTTTCCTTCATATGTAAATACGCACACATGCACACACAATATTTTCCATATCCTTTTCCATTATTATTTATCACAAACTATGAATATATTTCCTTGTGCTATACAGTAGGATCTTGTTTATCTATTCTATATATTAACATTATAGTTTGCATCTGCTCATCACCAGCTCCCAATCTATGCCTCCCCCACCCTTCCCCTCTTGGTAATCACATAGTCTACTCTCTATGTCTCTCAGTCTGTTTCTGTTTCATAGATAAGTTCGTTTGTACCATATTTTGGAGTCCACATGTAAGTGATACCATATGATATTTGTCTTTCTCTTTCTGACATCCTAAGTATTCTTTTTAATGCTAGTGTACAGTCAAGTGTTTACTTAATTTCTTTTTCAAAATGTTTGTTGCTATTGTATAGAAATCTGCTTGATTTTTAAAATATTTATCTTGTATTCTGCAAGCTTTTTATTACTTCTAATACTTGTGGTTTCTTCAGGATTTTCTATATATAAAAGTATGTTATCTCCAATATACTTTGACTTTTTCCTTTCCATTCTGAAGGCTTTTTTTTTTTTTTTTTAAACAACCAAAACAATAATTCCTTTTTCTTACCTGATTGCTCTGGTTATAGAACTGCCAGTATAATATTGAGCCAAAGTGTGGGATAGACTTCCTCGTGTTGTTCCCAATCTTAGGGGGAAAGCTCTCAGTTTTTCATTATTAAGTATGATGTTAGCTGTGGGTCTTTTACAGGTACCCTTTGATTGAGAAAGTACTCTTCTGTTCTTAGTTATTAAGTGTTTTTAACCCCTATTATGGATAGGTGCTAGACTCAGGGAAATGCTTTTTCTGCAGGCAAATATGTTTTTTGTTCTTTATTGTATTAAAATGGCATAATGTCGATTGACTTTCATATAATGAACCAACTTTGCATACCTGCATAAATCCCACGTGATCATGGCATATAACCTTTTTTATATGTTGTTAGGGTTTTTTTGCCAGTGTTTTGTTGAGGACTCTTGCATCTGTATTCATAAGGGACATTGGTTGTGTGTCTGTGTGTGATGTCTCTGTCTGATCTTGGTATTAGAGAAATACTGACCTCATTTTGCCTGCTATATGGGGAAGAGACATGTGGAGTGAAGGATAAAGCATTGTTGGATTTAAGTTTAGTCAGGATTAGAGGGAGAAATTTAGGATGTATCAGTGTGGATTTGGGGTGAGATTATCAAGAGAGTTCATTCTCAATTTCCTAGGCCTGTGTTAAGTGCTTGACATCGAATTATGCTGTTTGTTAACTATGTAGAGATACTATATACTTTGAATTTGTGCCCTATTTTCTGTATTAATATTTATGAAATTAGTATTTGTGAATCAGTTGTAATGTGCATTTAAGATAAGGGTTTTTTTTTTTTTTTTTTTTCAGTTTTCCTACAAAACAAGATGCCATTGAATAGCTGATGCTTTAAAAAAAGGAGTTGTTAACCTTAAGTCTAGGAAATAAGCTTGTTTGTCTTTAAGATACGGAAACGCATTTAAAAATTATACATTTGCTGAAAAAGATGCAGCTGGTGTGTGGTTAACTTAGAATTCCAGGTTAATCTTCTTTGACTCCAAAGTCCATATTTCTAAACACTGTAAAATAGAATCTTCTTTGACTCCAAAGTCCATATTTCTAAACACTGTAAAGTAGTGCTTTTGTAAAAAAAAATTGTCCTTTACATGTGATTTGACCTAATGAACAGTGGTGGTTTTTTTTTTTCTTTCTTTCTTTCTTTAAATAGAAAATATTAAAATCAACATGGGACAAAGCTACAATTCTCAAGTCATATAGACTTGTAGTCATAGGTTTTTCAGCTGTCATTTAGACTCTTTGATGCTAAATGTCTTTATCTGTAAGATAAGGGTGTTTATAACTACCTTAGAGTTTTGGAGACAAACAAATAGCACATTTTTCTGTACTTAAATAATATGTAGTATATTTATACTTAGGTGGCAGTTTATTTCAAGGAAGCACTGGGACTTGTGGCCACATCCTCCAAGAATAAAAAAAAAAGTACTTAAAATATGGAACGACCATGTATGTTACGTGAAAAAGAACAAGAGCCAGAACCACAGAAAAGCAAGGGAGAAATCAAATAAGTAGATGATGAACACGCTGAACTGATCTTTTTGGAGTGGAACATGTAAATGAAGATGCTGATGTGATCTTTGTGGGGATGACCTCAAATTCAAAACCAGTCATTTCAAACATACTGAACAGAGTTACCCCAGATTCTTGTTCAAGGAGAAAAAAGTATGGTCACTTCAGGAAAGATAATGCTCAGAAATTACAGCCTGTTAATCATGTGACTCCGGCATCAGAAGCAAAGACTGTCTTGCCACTTTCTGTCTCTGAATCAAGATCAACAGATAATCCTATTATTATTGAGCCTTTGTCCAAAGCAGATTCTAAAAATATTTCACCACAAATAGTGCCTAATAGCTTTTCAGAGTTATGTTCTCCTTTGATTACCTTCACAAGTTCATTGCAGCATCCAGTAGAAACAGCAGTTATGCAGGAGCTATGGATAAAAGTCCTCATGTATCAAAGTGACTTTCCACTTCTGAAACAAATAGCACAAATCCCAAAAAGCCTAAACTCAGTGATGGAATTATAGGAGAACATTCTTTAGCTTTGTCCCCTCCAGATATTTTTCAAACAGTGACTACTCAGCAAAGCACACCAGACAGTGTTCATACCTCATTAAGCCATGTTCAGAATGGAGAATCTTATCCAACACATTTTCTAAAGGACAATGTCCATTGCAAACCTATAAGCCCTTTAGGGTAAAATGGACTGACAAAAATTGACTTTCCAAGTGTAGCAAGTCAAAACAAGATTGTTGATCCCACAGAAGGCAATCTGATTGTGTTACTCTGTGACTTCTACTATGGACAGCATATAGGAGATGGGCAGCCAGAACCGAAAACTCACACAGCCTTTAAATGCCTCAGCTGCTTGAAAGTTCTAAAAAATGTCAAGTTTATGAATCACATGAAGCACCATTTGGAGCTTGAGAGGCAGAGAGGTGACAGCTGGAAATACCACACCACCTGCCAGCACTGCAACTGCCAGTTTCCTACTCCCTTCCAGCTGCAGTGTCACATTGAAAGTGTCCATACTTCCCAGGAGCCCTCTGCAGTCTGTAAAATCTGTGAATTGTCCTTTGAGACAGATCAGGTTCTCTAACAGCACATGAAAGATAATCATAAGCCTGGTGAAATGCCCTATGTATGCCAGGTTTGCAGTTACAGATCATCATTCTTTGCAGATGTGGATGCACATTTCAGAACTTACCATGGTAACATTAAGAGTTTACTTTGCCCCTTTTGTCTCCAAATGTTTAAAACTGCAACACCATACATATGTCATTATAGACAGCACTGGGAAAAGTTTTCATCAGTGTTCCAAATGTAGGCTACACTTTTTAACTTTTAAAGAGAAAAGACAGCACAAGACCCAGTGTCATCAAATGTTTAAGAAGCCTAAGCATCTAGAAGGATTACCTCCTGAAACAAGAGTTTTTTTTCAGGTATCACTGGAACCCCTTCAACAGGATTGGTGGAAGTAGCATCCATTCTGTGAACACATCTGATTCTGAACCATCATCTCCCAAATCTAAAAGTAGGAGGCAAAAAAAACAAAACAAAACAAAACAAAAAACCGTTAATTCTACTTTCAGTAAGTCTGAAGCAAGTATTTCAAAGTTAAAAACCCCATTAAAAACAAAAATTCAAATTTTAGAATTATTCAATAATATCAAATATAGGGCAACCAATGTGTAATTTATGTGTTTTTTGTTTTAAATACATGAAGTACAGCTTTGTTTAAATATTGAGATGTTATTTAAAAATATAGTACCTGTTTTTCATATAAGTGTTTTAACATGTACAAATTGTGTGTGTGTGTGTGAGAGAGAGAGAGAAAGAGAGAGGTGGAGAAAGGAAAAGTAACAACGTATTTTGGTATTTCATGGTATTTGCAAGTTTGAAAGCTCTGCTGCTGCTGCTACTGCTGCTGCTAAGTTGCTTCAGTCATGTTCGACTCTGTGCGACCCCATAGACAGCAGCCCACCAGGATACCCTGTCCCTGGGATTCTCCAGGCAAGAACACTGGAGTGGGTTGCCATTTCCTTCTCGAATGTATGAAAATGAAAAGTGAATGTGAAGTCACTCCATCGTGCCCGACTCTTAGCAACCCCATGGACTTCAGCCCACCAGGCTCCTCCATCCATAGGATTTTTCCCACAAGAGTACTGGAGTGGGGTGCCATTGCCTTCTTCACTATACATATAATCTGTAGAGTGTTTAGCAATGAAATTTTCAACTCTTTTCATGCCTTGAAGATCTCAGTATTAACTATATAGCCAGATTGGAATGGCTTTGTTATGGTATGGTCCTGTGTGCTGCTGAACTCTGTGAAGTGCCTCTGTTGTGCTGTTCTAAGATAAAATGGTTCCAAAAGCCTGATGTGGAGAAGGTGATGGAGAAACTATGATGGGAGTTTGGACCAGACACGGGATTTAGTTAGTAGA
Organism: Bos mutus; assembly: GCF_027580195.1. Taxonomy (NCBI): domain Eukaryota; kingdom Metazoa; phylum Chordata; class Mammalia; order Artiodactyla; family Bovidae; genus Bos; species Bos mutus. The sequence continues at coordinate 6,780 of NW_027219733.1, forward strand.
GAGCTGTGGCTTCTTGTCCCAGTTGAGGAAGAGGCATGCATGCACTCCAGGCATGGAGCCAAGGCAGAAGGAACACTGTCTCAGAGTGTCTTAACCTAGCCCAGGGACATGTCAAGGAAGCCAACCATTAAAATGCCTGTTAGGTGAGAGGCACCTGCAAGGATCAAGCAGGACCTGTGTATCATTGACTGCAGTTGGAGAAGCAGAGACAGTTAATAGAATGAGGCCTGGTGCCTGTGGACCTCCTGTTGAGTGATCAAGGGGAATTTGATTCATTCCATCTCCTTTCCCATTTGGCTGGCCTTTAGTCAAAGTGAAGTAGCCCTATCGGTCTCCATCACAGTAGTAAAGCAACTTAAGATTCCCAAAGAAAAAAGCCTTGACATCCAGTTTGATTTGTACTGGACCCATAGTTTTAACTGAAAAGGATCAAACACAGGGAACCTTTTCAGTTTATGAATTGAGCTAAATTTAGTTCTCTTTCCCTTAAGCTACAAAGGAGTTATCTGAGAAGAGTAAATGTAGTGGATACAAAGGTGATTAAAGCCTCTATAGAACTTTTCCTTACATTTTCCAGTTACATGTGTCTTACCCTAGTTTAACATGTGACGATTTCAGTTTTGTATCTTATCTTGCCTTGGGCACGAATGTATTAAAGTTAACAGCTAATTCTTTGTTTAATTTCCCATTTTATCAAACTAATACTGGGTTTCTGTCTTACTTGACACAGTCTGATGTGCAGGAATTTTCTCATTTATTTCATTAATTATCAGGTCATAGAGTTATCATCCTTCCTCTACTCTACCCAACTACCTAGTCTGTGATTATACTTGTGGAAACCTTTTTTCGTGTGATCTCCAAGGGCTCTTTCACAGACCTGTGGTGTACCCTCTAAGTACTGGTTCCTGAATATCAACACACTTGGCTTCCTCTGTGGGTTCCTGGAGTTGAGTCTCTTCCTGAAGTTGAAGGCCATACCTTCTCCACTTCTGGCACAGATACCTAGAATCTCTGTGCACCATTCAAGGAACCTGGAATCTTGGCTGTAGACCTATGCCAGGAGAAATCTCTCCGTTTCCTCTTCCTTTCTCCTCCTCTTTGTCTCTCCCCACTCTTTCCCACCCCCCCCCACACCGACCCACCTCCACAATTCATTTAAATCCTCTAAGCTTTCACAAAATGCTAGAAAGTGATAATCACCAAGGGTTACCATCCCTCTCAGAACAAAAGAGGAAGGACTACAGATGACTAAGCTGTAGTGAGTCTCTTGTCTCCATTTTAGGTAATTTCTGAGTGTAAATTCAAACACAAGTAAATTGTATTTATTTACTCAATGCTTGATTGATTGGTTTGCACTTTGAATATTTCACTAGGCCTTTCCAGTTAGTTTGCTTGGGCCAAAGCACTTTGCTAACTGTCAGCTTAAACCGCTTTTTAGGTGTATAAAGTGTGTGTGTGTGTGTGTGTGTGTGTGTGTGTGTGTGTCTTCTGGTCTCAGGTGAAAACTATGTATAAATGTGCAGACTATTGCATTCTTATCTCCTTTATTCTATTTCTATAGTAAAAATATGAAATGTTTTATTTATATGTTTTTATTGTAGCTTAGGATTATCAACACTGTTACTGTTGTTTGCTCTGTAGGATGCTCCTAAGGAGTACAAGTTGATTTATTGCCAAATGAAAAGTTTCCAGTGATATGGTCCCTGACTACTTCCTCTCTTCCATTCTCTGTCATTCTACTCTACTGTTTTCCCCACTGCTGCCCAGTGTTTGACAACACTGGCCTTGCTTTCCCTAAGCAAATTCCATTTCTTCCCAATCCAAAGACTTTGCAAATTCTCTTCTTCTGGAAATGCTCTTCCCCTAGGCCTGCATGGCTTGCTACATCCCTTGTTTGAGCTTCACCAATGCTGTTCAAATCACACAATGAAATCCTCATGCCCCTCCTTTCCCTTCTCCTCCTTAAAGGCACTTTAAGTCTCTACACTCTTCTTCCCTGTCCAGCCTAAACTTCCTAGATTTTCACACACAGACACACACACACACACAACCTGAAAAGAGATAATAACATCAGGGCTTTGCTTCGTAAAATTAACTTGAGTAAGTTTCTGTGCCTGCAGAACAAAGATAGTTAATACTGAGTTGAGTTCTTTCAGGAGCTTCCTCTCTTTTTCTATTGATACCTCTCTATTTTTTTTCAGGCAATGACACTTTGTGTTTTTTTACAAATGTATTGAATATCTGTCAAGATGACTATTTTGTTATTGCCTTTGGTGAATTTCCTTGTCTACTTTGCTTGTTCTTTCAGGTAAAATTTATTGTTTTATTAATGTTGCCAAAACATTGTCAGTAAAATTACTATTTATAAAAATAAAATGTTTTTTGAAAAATTATTTCTGCTGTCCATCTTTTTACAAATAACATAGCATTTTTTGTTTGTTTCTTTTTTTAAAATAATCTTATTGTGTTGTCCAGAAATTCTAAACAGCGATGTGTAAATGGGTTTTCTGATTCTTAGTACCATCAAAGGCAGTGAGGATATGGCTTAATGAATTTCTGTTTCTGTTTTTAGATTTTAAAGAGAATTGTTTCATTGATATTTACAACATCTGTTGAGACATTTACTTTTCTTTCTTTCTCCCTTACTTTCCTTTTCTTCCTTTCTTCCCATGGCCATCTTCCTCTTTCTTTCCTTCCCTTTCTTTTCCCAGGTTTTGGTTTGACTTGACCTTTCCTAAAGCAAAAGTAATTCCACACAGGGTTGAATATTACCGTCTCAGAATCCCATTCCATGTGTCATTTCTAGTATTGGAATTAACCTCCTATTCCCCTTATTAGATTGGCTATAGTTGTATCAATGTTTCTGATTTTTTTTTTTTGAAGAAGCAGCTCTTGTTTTATTATCCCAACAAGTTTTATTTTTTGTTGTTTTCTATTTTTGTGTCAATTCATATATACCTTCTACTTTGTTTAGATTTTTTTCTTTATAATCATATATTTTAAAAGCTTTCTTTACAAATTTTATGGAAATATATTTGATTTACAATGTTGTGTTTCAGATGTATATCAGAGTGATTTAGTTATGCATAAATATAT
>NW_027219734.1:0-9091 GCF_027580195.1 Bos mutus
CAGCTGGCTCACATTCCAGCCTGCTCAGCTGCGACCTGATCACGCTGGCTGGTCAGCGTGATTCAGTGCCTGCTCAGCTGCTTGATAATCGCCAGCTGGGCGCGCAGATTCATGCCTGCTCATCTGCTTGATAATCGCCAGCTGGGCCGCAGGATTCATGCCTGCTCAGCTGCTTGATAATCGCCTGCTGGGCCCCGGGTTTCATGGCTGCTCATCTGTGATAATCGCAAGCTGGGCCTAGGGATTCCTACTCATCTGCTTCCATAATCGCCAGCTGGGCGCGATTCATGCCTGCTACTCTGCTTGATATTAAGCCAGCTGGGGCCAGGATTCATGCCTGCTGAGCTGTTTCGATAATCGCCCGCTGGGCCCCAGGTTTCATGGCTGCACATCATGCTGGATAATCGCCAATGGGCCGCAGGATTCATGCCTACTCATCTGCTTGATCTTTGCCAGCTGGGCCTTCTTTATTCATACACCTGCTCAGCTGCCGATAATCGCCAGCTGGGCGCAGGATTCATGCCTGCTCATCTTGATAAACCAGCCTGCTGAGGGGCCGTGCAGGAGATCTATCTGATCAGCAGTTCATCCGGCACCTTTCAGTCGGCTGATCACTGCGCGGCAGAAGCGTGATGGTTTGCCTGCTTCATGGCTGTACTGCTCAGCTGCTTGATAAACCCCAGCTGGGCCACAGGATGCATGCCTGCTCATGCCTGTTCATCAGCTTGATGATTCACCCTGGATAATACCGCCGGCTGGCGCGGGATTCATGCCTGCTCATCTGCTTGATAATGGCCGCCGGCTGGGCAGTGATAAGTTCAGTTGCCTGCTCAGCTGTGATAACTGCATGCTGGGCACGATTCATCCCGTGCAGGAGCTCTGCTGAGGCCTGATCCGTACAGCAGCTGCACAGATCATTCACAGTCACGTGATCAGCGCCTCTCAGTCACCTGATCGGCGGCGCCCAGCCGTGATCCAGTGCCTGCTGAGTTACGGGATTAGCGCCTGCTCCAGCAGCGATAATCGCCAGCTGAGCTGCAGGATGCATGCCTGCTCATCTGCTGAATAATCGCCAGCTGGGCGCGGTTCATGCCTGCTCATCTGTGATAACGCAGCTGGGCCCCATGATTCGCCTGCTCAGCTGCGTGCTGGGCTGGGCCGCATGATTTCATGCCTGCTCATCTGCTTGATAATGGCGCCAGCTGGCTGCGGGATTCATGCCTGCTCATCTGCTTGATAATCGCCAGCTGGGCGCGATAATGCCAGCTGGGCTGCTTGTATTCAGCTGGCCATAGGATTCATGTGCTCGGCTGCTTGATAATCGCCAGCTGGGCGCAGGATTCATGCCTTCTCAGCTGCTTGATTCTTGCCTGCTGGCACATGATTCGTGGCTCCTGCTCAGCACTTGAGCAGTCATCACAGCTGGTCGCCAGCGCCTCGAGTCACGTGATCAGTGCCTGCTGTGACGTGCGATTGATCGCCTGCTCAGCTATGATAATCGCCAGGGCTGAGCCACAGGATCAGCTGCTCATCTGCTGATAATCGCCAGCTGGGCGCATGATTCATGAATGATCATCTGCTTGATAATGCCAGCTGGGCTGCATGATTCATGCCTGCTCATCTGCTTGATAACCGCCAGCTGGGCGGATTCATACTGCTTCGTGATATGCGCCAGCTGGCACGCGGTATTCATCGTTCTCAGCTGCTTGATAATCACCAGCTGGGCATGGTTCATGCCTGCTCGGCTGCTTGATTCTTGCCTGTAGGCACATGATCCCCGTGTTGGCTCAGCTCCTGATCCTTTGAGCAGTCATGATCAGCGCCCTGGTCACCTGATCCTGCATAATACGTGATGGTTGCAGCTGAGTTACGGATTAGCGCCTGCTCAGCTGCTTGATAATCGCCAGCTGAGCCACAGGATTCATGGCTGATCATCTGCTGATGTCGCCAGCTGGGGGCATGATTCATGCCTGCTCATCTGTGATGTCGCCAGCTGGGCGCGCAGGATTCATACCTGCTCAGCTGCTTGATAATCGCCAGCTGGGCCGCAGGATTCATGCCTGCTCATCTGTGATAATCGCCAGCTGGGGCATGATTCATGCCTGCTCATCTGCTGATTCGCCAGCTGGCCGGTTCAGCGCCTGCTCAGCTCACCTAATCACCAGCTGGGCCCCAGGATTCATGCCGCCAGTTCTGGGATTCGGCGCCTGCTCAGCTGCTTTGATCCGTGCCGCTGGGCTCTGGGCACTGATGATTCATGCCTGCTCATCACAGGATTGGCTGCTCACGTGATCAGTGCCAGCTGGGTTCTGGGATTCGCCACATGCTCAGCTGCTTGATGGCCTCGCTGGCTGAGCGCATGATTCATGCCTGCTCATCTGTGATAATCGCCAGCTGGGCGCAGGATTCATGCCTGCTCATCTGCTTGATTCGCTGCTGGGCATGATCCGTGCGGATGCCTTCTCATCTGCTTGAATAATGGCCATTGGCGCGCCAGTTCATGCCTGCTCAGCTGGCGATGATCGTGCTGGGCATTGGGGTTCATGCCTGCTCATCTGCTTCATAATGCGCCAGCTGGGCGCGGGATTCATGCCTGCTCATCTGTGATAATCTAAGCTGGGCCGCATGATTCATGCCTGCTCATCTGCTTGATAATCAAGCCAGCTGAGCCAAGGATGCATGCCTGCTCATCTGCTTGATTCGCCTTGCTGAGGCACATGATTCATGCCTGCTCATCACCTTGAGGCTAAACCAGCTGGAGGCATGATTCATGCCTGCTCAGCATGATAATACGCCCTCTGTCACCAGGATTCATGCCTGCTCATCTGTGACAAGTTCCAGCTGGAGGCGGGATTCATGCCTGCTCATCACATGATAATCGCCAGCTGGGCTGAGGATTCATGGCTCATCATCTGTGATAATCGCCAGCTGGGCCGCAGGATTCATGCCTGCTCAGCTGCTTGATTCTGCCTGCTGGGCACATGAGCCGTGCAGATCTCAGATTCAGTCACAATCGCCAGCGCCTCTCAGTCCCTGATCACATCTGAGTGCCTGATAATCAGTCTGCTGAGTTATAGGATTCATGCCTGCTCATCTGATTGATAATCACCAGCTGGGCGCGTGATTCATTCCTGCTCATCTGCTTGATAATCGCCAGCTGGGCCCCATTTCATGCCTGCTCAGCTGTGATTCTTGCCTGCTAATCGCCATTTCGGCTACCTGATCGAGTGAGCATCACATGATCTTCTCCCTCATCTGCTTGATAACAGCCAGCTGGGCGCATGATTCATGCCTGCTCATCTGCTTAATAATCGCCGCTGAGGCGCGGGATTCATGCCTGCTCAGCTGATTGATAATCGCCAGCTGGGCGCGCAGGATTCATGCCTGCTCATCTGATAATAATCACAGCTGGGCCGCAGGATTCATGCCTGCTCATCTGCTGATAATCGCCAGATCGGGCTGCATGATTCATTGCCTGCTCATCTGCTTGTTAATCGCCACCTGGGCGCTGCTGATTCATGCCTTCTTGGCTGTGATTCCCCTGCTCATCATGCCTGCTCATCTCTGCCCAGCTGGAGCTGGGTTCATTCCTGCTCAGCTCCTGAATAATCGCCATTGGGGATTTCATACCTTCGCAGGATTCATGCCTGCTCATACCTCTCCTCTGATAATAACCAGCTGGGCCGCGGGATTCATGCCTGCTCATCTGCTTGATAATCGCCAGCTGGGCCGAAGTTCATGCCTCCTCAGCTGCCTGATAATCGCCAGCTGGGCAGCAGATTTCATGCCTGCTCATCTCTTTGATGTCGCCAGTTGGGCCGAAGGTTTCATGCCTTCTCAGCTGCGATAATCGCCATTGGGCGCGGAGTTCATGCCTTCTCAGCTGCTTGATTCTTGCCTGCTGAGGCACATGATCCGTGCAGGCTGCTACGGAGATGCATGAGCAATCGCCGCGATGGGCGCCTCTCGATTTCACCTGATCACTGCCCAGTCAGTCATGTGATCAATGCCTGCTGAGGTTACAGGATTAGCGCCTGCTCAGCTGTGATATCACGTGCTGGGCGCATGATTCATGTCTGCTCATCTGTGATAATGCGCCAGCTGGGCGCAGGATTTCATGCCTGCTCAGCTGCTTGATAATCGCCTGCTGGGCCCCAGGTTTCATGGCTGCTCGGCTGCCTGATAATGCGCCAGCTGGGCACGGGATTCATGCTCACTCATCTGCTTCATAATCGCCAGCTGGGCACATGATTCGTGCCTGCTACTCTATGATAATCGCCAGCTGGGAGCAGGATTCATGCCTGCCATCGCGCCTCTCCGGCCCCCCATGTTTCATGGCTGCTCATCTGCCTGGATAATCGCCAGCTGGGCACGTGATTCATGCCTGCTCATCTGTGATATTGCCAGCTGGGCCAGCATTCGCACCTGCTCAGCTGTGATAATCGCCAGCTGGGCGCCCAGGATTCATGGCTGCTCATCTGTGATAAACCCCAGCTGGGCGCGTGGATTCATCCTGTTCAGCTGTTGATAATCGCCAGCTGGGCGCACATGATTCATGCCTGCTCCTCTGCTTGATAAACCCCAGCTGGGCGCATGATTCATGCCTGTTCATCTGTGATAATCGCAGGCTGGGCGCATGATTCATGCCTGCTCATCTGTGATAATCGCCAGCTGGGCACGGGATTCATGCCTGCTCGTCTGCTGGATCACGCGCCAGCTGGGCCACATGATTCATGCCTGCTCATCTGTGATAATGCCAGCTGGTTAAGGCATGATTCATGCCTGCTCATCTGCTTGATAATCGCCCTCTGGGCGCCCAGGATTCATGCCTGCTCATCTGATGGCGATTCAATCTGCGATAATCGCCAGCTGGGCGCAGGATTCATGCCTGCTCAGCTGTGATAATCACCAGCTGGGCCGCAGGATTTTATGCCTTCTCAGCTGCTTGATTCTGCATGCTGGGCACATGATCCGTGTTGGAGGCTCCTGATCAGCTTTTGAGCAGTCACATGATCAAGCGCCTCTCGGTCACCTGATCGCTGCGGCAGCCACGTAATCAGTTCCTGCTGAGTTATGGGATTGGCGCCTGCTCAGCTGCTTGATGCTCGCCAGCTGAGCGCGGGATTCATGGCTGCTCATCTGCTTGATAACCGACAGCTGGAGCGCTGGGATTCATGCCTGCTCGGCTGCTTGATTCTTGCCTGCTGAGGCACATGATCCGTGCGGAGAGGCTACCTGATCAGCATAAGCGCGTCACGTGATCAGCGCCTCTCGGTCACCTGATCCCACTGCATGACAGCCACGTGATCAGTGCCTGCAGAGTTGCTGGATTAGCGCCTGCTCAGCTGCTTGCTAATTGCCAGCTGAGCCGCAGGATGCATGCGGCTCCTGCTCATCGCGATAATGGCAATCGCCAGCTGGGCGCATGATTCATGCCTGCTCATCTGCTTGATAATCTCCAGCTGGGCAGCATGGTTCATGCCTGCTCATCTGCTTGATAATCATAGCTGGGCGCATGATTCATGCCTGCTCATCTGCTTGATAATGCCAGCTGGGCCCAGATTCAGCCTCCTCAGCTGCTTGATAATCGCCAGCTGGGTCCAAGTTCATGGCTGCTCATCTGTGATAACCGCCAGCGCTTGGGATTCATGCCTGCTCAGCTGCTTGATAATCGCTAGCTGGCATGATTCATGCCTGCTCATCTGTGATTCTTTGCCTGCTTGGGCACATGATCCGTGTTGCCGGCTCCTGATCAGCTGTGATAATCACATGATGGGCGCCTCTCAGTCACCTGATCACTGCTTGACAGCCACGTGATCAGTGCCTGCTGAGTTACGGGATTAGCGCCTGCTCGGCTGCTTGATAATCGCCAGCTGGGCACCGGATTCATGGCTGATCATCTGCTTGATAATCGCCAGCAGTCAGGATTCATGGCTGCTCATCTGTGATAAGTTCCTGCTGAGCACAGGATTCATGCACTCTCAACTCCTTGATAATCGCCAGCTGGGCCACAGGATTCATGGCTGCTCATCTGCTGATAATCGCCAGCTGGCCGCAGGATTCATGCCTGCTCAGCTGCTTGATTCTTGCCTGCTGGGCATGATTCGTGCCTGCTCAGCTGCTTGATAAGCCAGCTGGCAGTCATGATTCATGCCTGCTCGGTCACTGATCGTCGCCTGCTGCAGGCTCGTGATCAGTGCCTGCTGGGCCGCGGGTTCATGCCTGCTCACGCCAAATCGCCAGCTGAGCCCGGGATGCATGCCTGCTCATCTGGCGATGTCGCCAGCTGGACTTTATGATTCATGCCTGCTCATCAGTGCCTGTCCTTAGCTGGGCGCGGGATTCGCCTGCTCAGCTGCTTCATCATCGCCAGCTGGGCCGCATGATTCATGCCTGCTCATCTGCTTGATAATCGCCAGCTGAGCCTGGGATTCATGTGCCTGCTCATCTGCTAGATGATAATAAGCCAGCTGGGCGCACATGATTCATGCCTGCTCATCTGCGTAATCGCCAGCTGGGCATGATTCATGCCTGCTCAGCTGCTTGATAATCGCCAGCTGGCATGATTCATGCCTGCTCATCTGCGATAATTGCCAGCTGGCGAAGTTCATGCCTGCTCAGCTGCTTGCCATCACCAGCTGGCGGCAGTTCATGCCCTGCTCATCTAGCAATAATCGCAAGCTGGCGCATGATTCATGCCCTGCTCATCTGCGATAATCGCCAGCTGAGCCACATGATTCATGCCTGTTCGGCTGTGATAATGGCCAGCTGGGCGGGATTCATGCCTGCTCATCTGCTTGATAATCGCCAGCTGGGGCGGGATTCATGCCTGCTTCTGGCGATAATCGCCAGCTGGGCGCGCAGGTTCATGCCTGATCAGCTGCTTGATAATCACCAGCTGGGCGCGGGATTCATGCCTGCTCAGCTCCTTGATTCTTGCCTGCTGAGGCACATGATCCGTGCAGGAGAGCTCCTGATCAGCACATGAGCAGTCACGTGATCAGCGCCTCTCAGTCACCTGATCACTGCGCGGCAGCCACGTGATCAGTTCCTGCTGAGTTACGGGATTGGCGCCTGCTCAGCTGTGATACTCGCCAGCTGAGCGCATGATTCATGTCTGCTCTTCTGGCGATAATGCGTCAGCTGGGCATGGGGATTCATGCCTGCTCAGCTGTGATTCTTGCCTGCTGAGTTTCACGCTGTGTCGTGCAGGAGGCTACCTGATCTGCGCAAGCGGTCACGTGATCGCGCCTCTCAGTCACCTGATCATTGCATGGCAGCCACGTGATCGGTGCCAGCTGGAGTTAGGGGATTAAGCCTGCTGAGCTGTGATATCGCCAGCTGAGGCCGGGATGCATGCCTGCTCATCTGCTGGATAATGCGCTCAGCTGGGCGCATGATTCATGCCTGCTCATCTGTGATATTTGCCAGCTGGCCGCAGCATTTCATACCTTCATCTGATAATAATCGCTGATGATTCATGGCTGCTCAGCTGTGATAATGTAGCTGGGCGCATGATTCATTCCTCCTCAGCTGCTTGATAATGCCGCTGGGCCGCAGGATTCATGCCTGCTCATCTGTGGTAATCGCCAGCTGGGCGCATGATTCATGCCTACTCATCTGTGATAATACGCAGGCTGGCGCAGGATTCATGGCTGCTCATCTCTTGATAATCGCCAGCTGAGCCACAGGATTCATGTCTGCTCATCTGTGATAATGCGCCAGCTCATCTCTGGCGCATGATTCATGCCTGCTCATCTGCTTGATAATCGCCAGCTGGGCGTGCATGATTCATGCCTGTTCATCTGCTTGATAATCGCCAAGCTGGGCCGCAGGATTCATGCCTGCTCATCTGTGATAATAGCCAGCTGGGCCGCGTGATTCATGCCTGCTCATCTCTTGATAATCGCCAGCTGGGCGCGCGTTCATGCCTGCTCATCTGTGATAATGCGCCAGCTGGGCACATGATCCGTGTTGGAGAGCTGCCTGATCAGCACTGAAGCGGTACATGATCAGCGCCTCTGGTCACCTGATTTCTGCATGCAGCCCGTGATCACCGCCTGCTGAGTTAGCGGGATTCAGCGCCTGTTCATCTGCTTCATAATCGCCAGCTGGGCGCATGATTCATGGCTGCTCATCTGTGATAATCGCCAGCTGGGCGCATAGGATTCATGCACCTCATCTGCTTGATAAGCCCTGCTGACCTCATGATTTCACGTGCCTGCTCAGCTACCCTGATAACGCGGCAGCTGGGCGCCTCTCTCAGTCACTGCCTAGCTGTGACGTGATGCCTGCTGGGCGGGATTCATGCCTGCTCGCTGCTGTGATAATCGCCAGCTGAGCCACAGGATGCATGCCTGCTCATCTTCTTGATAATGCCAGCTGGCAGCATGATTCATGCCTGCTCATCTGTGATAATCATAACTTGCCCGCATGATTCATGCCTGCTCGGCTGCTTGATAATCAGCCAGGTGCATGGTTCTGCCTGTTCATCTGCGATTGGCCCTTAGCTGGGCCACATGGTTCATGCCTGCTCATCTTGCATGATAGTAGCCAGCTGGGCGCGGGATTCATGCCTGCTCCAGCTGTGATAATGCCTGCTGAGGCACATGATCCGTGCTCTCGGCTACCTGATTCTTGCCTGCTACGGGCATGATCAGCACCTCTCGGCTCCTGATCAGCTGAGCGGTCATGATCCAGTACGTGATCAGTGCCTGCCAGCGGCAGCGCGTGATCGCGCCTGCTCTTCTGCTAGATAATCGCCAGCTGGGCGGCATGATTCATGCCTACTCATCCTGTGATGTCGCCAACTGGGCGCGCGATTCATGCCTGCTCAGCTGTGATAATAAGCCGGCTGGGTGGCAAGTTCATGCCTGCTCAGCTGCTTGATATTCGCCCGCGGGTGGCGGTTCGGCGCCTGCTCAGCTGCTGCCTGCGATGTCGCCAGCTGGGCGGCAGATTCATGCCTGCTCATCTGCTGATAATCGCCAGCTGGGCGCATGATTCATGCCTGCTCAGCTGCTGATAATCGCCGCTGGGTGGCAGGATTCATGCCTGCTCAGCTGCTGATAATCGCCCGCTGGGTGGCGGA
>NW_027219735.1:0-23569 GCF_027580195.1 Bos mutus
AGATCCTTTGAGAACCTATAGAGGGCCTCTTCCTCACCACAAAACCTGGGTGTCAGGGAAGGCTTTCCAGAGGCACCATTTCGTTGAGGTCCATAGGTTGAACCTAGGTAAACCAGGGTTGAGTTGCAGGAAGAATTTCAGGCAGGGAAAATAGCATCTTGGAAGGCTATGTGACCAGGGAAACTTAGGACATTCAAGAAACGAAAAATGCCCTATGGGATGGAAGCCAAAGAGTGCAGAGGGCATTCCAGGCAAAAGACATCAGAGAAGAACGTGAGGAGCAAGCCTGAAGGGAAGTGGTCGTATCTTCAATATGCTGGGAAAATACGAGAGCCGTTGGAGCAGGGAGGTGACAGCATTGCATCTGCATTTCCAAAAGGTCATCTTGCTCCACATCACTAATGATTGGAGAGGCTCAACTCCAAACTCCAAGGAGGGACCACTTCACATGAGTCCGATTGGGCCTCACTGCAATGTCTGTCAATAACCAGTGCTGGAGAAGATGTGGAGCAAAGGGAACTCTCCTCCACGGGAGTAGGAATGGGCGTGGGTAGAGCGGTATGGAAAAGAATATGGAGGTTCCCGAAGGAACTAAAAGTGGAAGTAGCGTATGGTTCAGCAGTCCGACTCCCAGGCATGGACACACCCACGGTATAAGTGAACAAGATAGATGCCCCGTTTGGGCACATCTATCTGTGCGTGCGTGCGCACATGCGCATGCGCGATGGCCTGCGAGGCAGGGGGTGGGGCGGGGCTGGGGCTCTGGCGGGAGTCCGAGCAAGCCCCGGGATTGCCTGAGGCAAGCCAAAGGAGCCCCAGATGGAGACGGGACTGCCGGTCGTCGGGTGTCCTGGAAGCCGAATGCGAATGCGGAGGGGCTCGCGGGCCGCGCGGAGGCAACCCAGGTCTGCAGCGGGAGTCGGGGCCCCGGCCAGCCGCTCCCGCGGCCCGGGAGGGGCTGGGGCTGCGGGGGGATCAAGAATCGGGATGCGCGGCGGGGCTAAAGGACCTCTTCTGGTAGGCAAAAGCCTCGAGCACCCGGGATTCCCAGGTGGTCTCCCATCCAAGATCCTAACCGGGCCCGACCCTGCTTAGCTTCCGAGATCAGGCGAGATCGGGCGCCTTCAGGCTGATCTGGCCTGAGACAGTGGCGCTGGCTCGGGCGCCCTAAGAGCCTTGCGCGCCGCCTCCCTTTCGCTCTGCCCTGCAGGTCGGGCCAACGGGCCGCACCTCTCGTCGCGGGCGTGCTGTACTTGAGCCGCACGACCCGCGACGGACTCCAGCCTGCTGACGCCGGCTCGCCCCGAACACCGCCAACACCAGACCAGCAGCGCCTGGCGGGCCGGGGCCCGAGGGGCTTCAGGACCCCCATTGACCGGGAGGTCGTGCGTGCATGCGCGGCGCGCGGGGCCTGGGGCTGGGCTGAGGGGTGCGGAGGTCTCGGCGCCCTCCCACCCGCGGCAACTCCAGACCCGGCCGCGCTGGCTGAGCGGGCCTCCCGGATCCCATTCGCTGCTCAGGCCCGCGCGGCCCCAGATGTGTCGGTCTTGGTGCCCGCCGCCTCCCAACCCCAGCGGCCCAGGGGCCTCTGAACCTCCTGCGGGCCTAGGCGCAGCGAAACTTGAGCGCCCAACTTGCCCGGCACCTGTCCGGTGCCCAAACCCAGCAGAAGCCAGGAGGCGCGGTCGACCGGGCGCCTCAGCCCCTCCCCTTCGCACTACCGAGGCCCCCTTTGACCCCACGCCAAGCCTTCGACCTTCCTGAGAGAGCAGAGGCCACAGGCAGGCACACAGACAGACACACAGACACTCGTGACGCACCCACGCCAAGGGAGACAGCTGGCCTGCGCAAGCTCCTCAGCCAGAGCCAGAGCGCCTGGGGAGGCGGGGGCCAGACGAAACGGCCGGGCGGCTGGCTGTCAGGAGATACAGAGGCAGAAATACATGAAGATTCGAGACAGACTCCAAGACGGCAAGAGGAGATACAGACACACACACACACACACACACACACACACACACACACACACACTTGAGTGTGGTCTTTGGAAATACTTGTGTTCGTAGTTGCTGGGTTGAGCCCAACTTTATTATTTTTTTTTAATTTTTCAGCACTTTATTTATTTATTTTTTTATTTGATAAATTTAATGCCTTTTATTGCCATACCTCATTTTACTGTGCTTTGCTTTAGTGAGCTTTATAGATACATACATGTTTTTTTTTTTTTTTCCTTGTTAATTTTCTGTTTAGTTGATCTATCCATAAGTGTGAGTGGGGTATTAAAGTCTCCCACTATTATTGTGTTATTGTTAATTTCTCCTTTCATACTTGTTAGGATTTGTCTTACATACTGCGGTGCTCCCATGTTGAGTGGATATATATTTATAATTGTTATATCTTCTTCTTGGATTGATCCTTTGATCATTATGTAGTGACCTTCTTTGTCTCTTTTCACAGCCTTTGTTTTAAAGTCTAATTTATCTGATATAGTAGTATTGTGACTCCTGCTTTCTTTTGGTCCCAATTTGCATGGAAAATCTTTTTCCAGCCCTTCACTTTCAGTCTGTATGTGTCCCCTGTTTTGAGGTGGGTCTCTTGTAGACAACATATGTAGGGTCTTGTTTTTGTATCCATTCAGCCAGTCTTTGTCTTTTGGTTGGGGCATTCAACCCATTTACGTTTAAGGTAATTACTAATAAGTATGATCCCGTTGCCATTTACTTTATTGTTTTAGGTTCGAGTTTATACACCATTTTTGTGTTTCCTGTCTAGAGAATATTCTTTAGTATTTGTTGGAGAGCTGGTTTGGTGGTGCAGAATTCTCTCAGCTTTTGCTTGTCTGAAAAGCTTTTGATTTCTCCTTCATACTTGAATGAGATCCTTGCTGGGTACAATAATCTGGGCTGTAGGTTATTTTCTTTCATCATTTTAAGTATGTCTTGCCATTCCCTCCTGGCTTGAAGAGTTTCTATTGAAAGATCAGCTGTTATCCTTATGGGAATTCCCTTGTGTGTTATTTGTTGTTTTTCCCTTGCTGCTTTTAATATTTGTTCTTTGTGTTTGATCTTTGTTAATTTGATTAATATGTGTCTTGGGGTGTTTCTCCTTGGGTTTATCCTGTTTGGGACTCTCTGGGTTTCTTGGACTTGGGTGATTATTTCCTTCCCCATTTTAGGAAGTTTTCAACTATTATCTCCTCAAGTATTTTCTCATGGTCTTTCTTTTTGTCTTCTTCTTCTGGAACCCCTATGATTGAATGTTGTAGCGTTTAATATTGTCCTGGAGGTCTCTGAGATTGTCCTCATTTCTTTTAATTCGTTTTTCTTTTATCCTCTCTGATTCATTTATTTCTACCATTCTATCTTCTAATTCACTAATCCTATCTTCTGCCTCTGTTATTCTACTATTTGTTGGCTCCAGAGTGTTTTTAATTTCATTTATTGCATTATTCATTATATATTGACTCTTTTTATTTCTTCTAGGTCCTTGTTAAACCTTTCTTGCATCTTCTCAATCCTTGTCTCCAGGCTATTTATCTGTGATTCCATTTTAATTTCAGGATTTTGGATCAATTTCACTATCATTATTTGGAATTCTTTATCAGGTAGATTTCCTATCTCTTCCTCTTTTGTTTGGTTTGGTGGGCATTTATCCTGTTCCTTTATCTGCTGGGTATTCCTCTGTCTCTTCATCTTGTTTAAATTGCTGAGTTTGGGAGTCCTTTCTGTATTCTGGCAGTTTGTGGAGTTCTCTTTACTGTGGCGTTTCCTCGCTGTGTGTGGGTATGTAGAGGTGGCTTGTCAAGGTTTCCTGGTTAGGGAAGCTTGTGTCGGTGTTCTGGTGGGTGGAGCTGTATTTCTTCTCTTTGTTCAGTCGTCGCTATGGGGGAGGGAGGGAGGGATGCTGCTAACAAATGACACTGGCGTGCGCCGCAGTGCCTCAGCCACACTGGGTCTGCCCCGCTCACGGCGCGTGTAGCCTCCCTGCCCCACACTGCTCAGGCTCTAGGTTGTTCCGCCGGGAACAATCCGAGGCTGGCCCTGGGTTGCATGCACCTCCCAGGTCCAAGCCGCTCAGGTTCAGGCACTCAGGTAGTCCTCAGAGGCGCAGACTCAGCTGGGGCTGCGTTTTGTGCTCTTCCCAGGTCCGAGCAGCTCAGGTGATGAGGTGTTTGGCGGCGCCAATGCTGCGACTTATCGCCTCCCGCCACTTGGTTATCTGGGTGTAAAACCGCGCACCTTCTCAGGCAGATGTTGACCGTCCAGACCCCAATAAGTTTTAGTTAGCAAAGAAGCCAGTTTTATAGATAATGTCTCTCTGGGGCTGCGATTGCCCCCTTCCGGCTCTGGCTGCCTGTCAGCGGGGGGGAAGGTTTGCAGCCGGCTACCTCTGTTTAGTCCTTTGTTCCGACGCGGGCTGGCGGTGTCTTAGGTTAGGGCTGGCTTTTCGCATGGTAGATATCCCACAGTCTGGTTTGCTAGCCCAAATTATTTCGCTCAGATAGCGCTCAGGTATTCGGGCCAGATTCTTACTCTAAGCGATGCAGCCCGTGCCGCGCCTCCCTGCCCAGCCCCGCTTGCTAATCACAAGGCAAGAGAGAAACCCCAGAATTGAAAAGCAATTGACGGTTTTGAAAGAAACATGTGCAGGTGAAGCTCTCTTCCTTTTTGAGAGATGGTTAAATGCAAAATCTTGATTCAACACATATGACTTTTGTGCACTTTCTTTCAAATCTCCATGACAAAACCCTAAGGCGTCCAGGAAGAAAGGAGTAGAGGGGCAGACAAAAAGAGCAACCTTTCCCCTTGGTGCCATCGCAACCAGCTGCTTAGTTCCTTCATCTCAAGGACTATCATCTGGGCTTCTCTGGTTTGTCTGATTCTTGTTTCGGGGACCGTTTCTCGTCACAAGGCTGTCAACAGTGGGGGGGGGGGTGTGTGTGTGTGGGGGGGAGCCCTCCTTTCCATTCCACATGAGACCCAGTGGACAATCCAGGCCCTGCCCACTGCATTGAGTGTGCAGCAACAATATCAACGGTAATGCCGGTGAACAACGCGTATTCCTGGAATCCACTCCGTTGGCTACTGACTGTGTGTGGTGGTGGTCTGGAACCTAGACCTGGAAGCTTTCTGGATGATTGCAAATGACACCAAAGTCTGAGGACGATGGAAGATCTTCACATTTCTGCAAGAGCCACACACCTCCAGAAGGAACCACAAGACTTGCCTGAAATGGTCAAGGTATAAGTCTTGGACTCAACGTTGGAAGGTCTCCACCTTTGCTATGGAAGTCAAACGATCTTTCTTTGAAATGAAAATGGAGCATACTGAACGTTCACATGCTTCTAGAGCATTTGAAAAGCCCTAACTTGTAGAAATCTGCTGTACGAGTTCCTTGAAAGCAAGAACCTCTATGTATGGATATGTCTTCATGCCTTAGATTGTGCCTCGAATATAGTGTACACATCAACCCAGGAAAGGAAAGAATTGACTCGCCAAATATACAAAGAGATCAAAGTGCCGAGCCAAGTGACCCCCTTGAGGCTTCCAAGAGCTTTTCTGTCTTTCACACACTAAGTAAATACTGAGCAGCTACGATGAGCTAGGAGGCATGTAATAAGTTTCAGGGAATAGAAGGCGGAGAGAAGAAGACACAGAGTTCCTGCTTTCACTGAGACGACTCTAATGATACATCACAGGCAGATCCTTTGAGAACCTATAGAGGGGCTCTTCTTCCTCACCACAAAACCTGGGTGTCAGGGAAGGCTTTCCAGAGGCACCATTTCGTTGAGGTCCATAGGTTGAACCTAGGTAAACCAGGGTTGAGTTGCAGGAAGAATTTCAGGCAGGGAAAATAGCATCTTGGAAGGCTATGTGACCAGGGAAACTTAGGACATTCAAGAAACGAAAAATGCCCTATGGGATGGAAGCCAAAGAGTGCAGAGGGCATTCCAGGCAAAAGACACATCAGAGAAGAACGTGAGGAGCAAGCCTGAAGGGAAGTGGTCGTATCTTCAATATGCTGGGAAAATACGAGAGAGCCGTTGGAGCAGGGAGGTGACAGCATTGCATCTGCATTTCCAAAAGGTCATCTTGCTCCACATCACTAATGATTGGAGAGGCTCAACTCCAAACTCCAAGGAGGGACCACTTCACATGAGTCCGATTGGGCCTCACTGCAATGTCTGTCAATAACCAGTGCTGGAGAAGATGTGGAGCAAAGGGAACTCTCCTCCACGGGGAGTAGGAATGGGCGTGGGTAGAGCCGGTATGGAAAAGAATATGGAGGTTCCCGAAGGAACTAAAAGTGGAAGTAGCGTATGGTTCAGCAGTCCGACTCCCAGGCATGGACACACCCACGGTATAAGTGAACAAGATAGATGCCCCGTTTGGGCACATCTATCTGTGCGTGCGTGCGCACATGCGCATGCGCGATGGCCTGCGAGGCAGGGGGTGGGGCGGGGGCTGGGGCTCTGGCGGGAGTCCGTGCAAGCCCCGGGATTGCCTGAGGCAAGCCAAAGGAGCCCCAGATGGAGACGGGACTGCCGGTCGTCGGGTGTCCTGGAAGCCGAATGCGAATGCGGAGGGGCTCGCGGGCCGCGCGGAGGCAACCCAGGTCTGCAGCGGGAGTCGGGGCCCCGGCCAGCCGCTCCCCGCGGCCCGGGAGGGGCTGGGGCTGCGGGGGGGGATCCAAGAATCGGGATGCGCGGCGGGGGCTAAAGGACCTCTTCTGGTAGGCAAAAAGCCTCGAGCACCCGGGATTCCCAGGTGGTCTCCCATCCAAGATCCTAACCAGGCCCGACCCTGCTTAGCTTCCGAGATCAGACGAGATCGGGCGCCTTCAGGCTGATAGGGCCGGAGCCGGAGGCGGTTGGCGCCGTGCGCTCTAAGAGCCTTGCGCTTCGCCTCCCTTTCGCTCTGCCCTGCAGGTCGGGCCAACGGGCCGCACCTCTCGTCGGGGGGCGTGCTGTACTTGAGCCGCACGTCCGCGACGGACTCCAGCCTGCTGACGCCAGCCCGCCCCCCGAACACCGCCAACACCAGACCAGCAAGCGCCTGGCGGGCCCGGGGCCGAGGGGCTTCAGGACCCCCATTGACCGGGGGGCGCGCGTGCGTGCGCGCGCGCGGGGGCCTGGGGCTGGGCTGAGGGGTGCGGAGGTCTCGGCGCCCTCCCACCCCCGGCCACTCCAGACCTGGCCGCGCTGGCTGAGCGGGGCCTCCCCCGGATCCCATTCACTGCTCAGGCCCGCGCGGCCCCGGAGTTGTCGGTCTTCGGTGCCCGCCGCCTCCCAACCCCCGCGGCCCAGGGGCCTCTGAACCTCCTGCGGGCCTAGGCGCAGCGAAACTTGAGAGCCCAACTTGCCCGGCACCTGTCCGGTGCCCAAACCCACCAGAAGCCAGGAAGGCGCGGTCGAGCGAAACGCCTCAGACCCTCCCCTACGCAATACTGAGGCCCCCCCTTTGCCCCCACGCCAAGCCTTCGACCTTCCTGAGAGAGCAGACGAGCCACAGGCAGGCACACAGACAGACACACAGACACACTGACGCACTCCACGCCAAGGGAGACAGCTGGCCTGCGCAAGCTCCTCAGCCAGAGCCAGAGCGCCTGGGAGAGGCGGGGGCCAGATTTAACGGGCGGCGGCTGGCTGTCAGGAGATACAGAGGCAGAAATACATGAAGATTCCGAGACAGACTCCAAGACGGCAAGAGGAGAGAGACACACACACACACACACACACACACACACACACACACTTGAGTGTGGTCTTTGAAATACTTGTGTTCGTAGTTGCTGGGTTGAGCCCAACTTTAATACAACCCATGGACTGCGGCCCATCAGGCTCCTCTGTCCGTGGCATTTCCCAGGCGAGGATACTGGGAGTGGGTTGCCATTTCCTTCTCCGGCGGGATCTTCCCGACCCAGGGATCAAACCCCAGTCTCCTGCTGCGCGGATGCCTTGCCATCTGAACCAGGACATTGCTAATTCCCTAGGCAAAATACAAAGAATAGAGCTCGTGTTCTACTAAATGGAAAGATGATTTCAAAAACAGAAGCTGTCCTTTGTTGGTATCTTTGAATCTTTATGTAGTTTTCGTTGATTTTTACTGTTAAGGCTAACTGAACAAGGCAAGAGAGAAACCCCAGAATTGAAAAGCAATTGACGGTTTTGAAAGAAACATGTGCAGGTGAAGCTCTCTTCCTTTTTGAGAGATGGTTAAATGCAAAATCTTGATTCAACACATATGACTTTTGTGCACTTTCTTTCAAATCTCCATGACAAAACCCTAAGGCGTCCAGGAAGAAAGGAGTAGAGGGGCAGACAAAAAGAGCAACCTTTCCCTTGGTGCCATCGCAACCAGCTGCTTAGTTCCTTCATCTCAGGACTATCATCTGGGCTTCTCTGGTTTGTCTGATTCTTGTTTCGGGGACCGTTTCTCGTCACAAGGCTGTCAACAGTGGGGGTGGGGGTGTGTGTGTGTGGGGAGCCCTTCTTTCCATTCCACATGAGACCCAGTGGACAATCCAGGCCCTGCCCACTGCATTGAGTGTGCAGCAACAATATCAACGGTAATGCCGGTGAACAACGCGTATTCCTGGAATCCACTCCGTTGGCTACTGACTGTGTGTGGTGGTGGTCTGGAACCTAGACCTGGAAGCTTTCTGGATGATTGCAAATGACACCAAAGTCTGAGGACGATGGAAGATCTTCACATTTCTGCAAGAGCCACACACCTCCAGAAGGAACCACAAGACTTGCCTGAAATGGTCAAGGTATAAGTCTTGGACTCAACGTTGGAAGGTCTCCACCTTTGCTATGGAAGTCAAACGATCTTTCTTTGAAATGAAAATGGAGCATACTGAACGTTCACATGCTTCTAGAGCATTTGAAAAGCCCTAACTTGTAGAAATCTGCTGTACGAGTTCCTTGAAAGCAAGAACCTCTATGTATGGATATGTCTTCATGCCTTAGATTGTGCCTCGAATATAGTGTACACATCAACCCAGGAAAGGAAAGAATTGACTCGCCAAATATACAAAGAGATCAAAAGTGCCGAGCCAAGTGACCCCTTGAGGCTTCCAAGAGCTTTTCTGTCTTTCACACACTAAGTAAATACTGAGCAGCTACGATGAGCTAGGAGGCATGTAATAAGTTTCAGGGAATAGAAGGCGGAGAGAAGAAGACACAGAGTTCCTGCTTTCACTGAGACGACTCTAATGATACATCACAGGCAGATCCTTTGAGAACCTATAGAGGGGCCTCTTCCCTCACCACAAAACCTGGGTGTCAGGGAAGGCTTTCCAGAGGCACCATTTCGTTGAGGTCCATAGGTTGAACCTAGGTAAACCAGGGTTGAGTTGCAGGAAGAATTTCAGGCAGGGAAAATAGCATCTTGGAAGGCTATGTGACCAGGGAAACTTAGGACATTCAAGAAACGAAAAATGCCCTATGGGATGGAAGCCAAAGAGTGCAGAGGGCATTCCAGGCAAAAGACATCAGAGAAGAACGTGAGGAGCAAGCCTGAAGGGAAGTGGTCGTATCTTCAATATGCTGGGAAAATACGAGAGCCGTTGGAGCAGGGAGGTGACAGCATTGCATCTGCATTTCCAAAAGGTCATCTTGCTCCACATCACTAATGATTGGAGAGGCTCAACTCCAAACTCCAAGGAGGGACCACTTCACATGAGTCCGATTGGGCCTCACTGCAATGTCTGTCAATAACCAGTGCTGGAGAAGATGTGGAGCAAAGGGAACTCTCCTCCACGGTGAGTAGGAATGGGCGTGGGTAGAGCCGGTATGGAAAAGAATATGGAGGTTCCCGAAGGAACTAAAAGTGGAAGTAGCGTATGGTTCAGCAGTCCGACTCCCAGGCATGGACACACCCACGGTATAAGTGAACAAGATAGATGCCCCGTTTGGGCACATCTATCTGTGCGTGCGTCTTTACATGCGCGCATGCGTGATGGGCCTGCGAGGCAGGGGTGGGGCGGGGGCTGGGGCTCTGGCTGGAGTCCGTGCAAGCCCCAGGATTGCCTGAGGCAAGCCAAAGGAGCCCCAGATGGAGACGGGACTGCCGGTCGTCGGGTGTCCTGGAAGCCGAATGCGAACGCGGGGGGGCTCGGGGCCGCGCGGAGGCAACCCAGGTCTGCAGCGGGAGTCGGGGCCCCGGCCAGCCGCTCCCCGCGGCCCGGGAGGGGCTGGGGCTGCGGGGGGGATCCAAGAATCGGGACGCGCGGCGGGGGCTAAAGGACCTCTTCTGGTAGGCAAAAAGCCTCGAGCACCCGGGATTCCCAGGTGGTCTCCCATCCAAGATCCTAACCAGGCCCGACCCTGCTTAGCTTCCGAGATCAGACGAGATCGGGCGCCTTCAGGCTGATAGGGCCGGAGCCGGAGGCGGTTGGCGCCGTGCGCTCTAAGAGCCTTGCGCTTCGCCTCCCTTTCGCTCTGCCCTGCAGGTCGGGCCAACGGGCCGCACCTCTCGTCGGGGGGCGTGCTGTACTTGAGCCGCAAGTCCGGCACCGGACTCCAGCCTGCTGACGCCAGCCCGCCCCCCGAACACCGCCAACACCAGAGCAGCAAGCGCCTGGCCGGGCCCGGGGGCCCGAGGGGCTTCCAGGACCCCCCATTGACCGGGAGGGCGTGCGTGCATGCGCGCGCGCGGGGCCTGGGGGCTGGGCTGAGGGGTGCGGAGGTCTCGGCGCCCCCCACCCCGGCCACTCCAGACCCGGCCGCGCTGGCTGAGCGGGCCTCCCGGATCCCATTCGCTGCTCAGGCCCCGCGGCCCCAGATGTGTCGGTCTCGGCGCCCGCCGCCTCCCAACCCCAGCGGCCCAGGGGCCTCTGAACCTCCTGCGGGCCTAGGCGCAGCGAAACTTGAGCGCCCAACTTGCCCGGCACCTGTCCGGTGCCCAAACCCAGCAGAAGCCAGGGAGGCGCGGTCGACCGGAGCGCCTCAGCCCCCTCCCCACGCAATACTGAGGCCCCCTTTTGCCCCCACGCCAAGCCCTCGACCTTCCTGAGAGAGCAGACGAGCCACAGGCAGGCACACAGACAGACACACAGAGACACGCGACGCACCCACGCCAAAGGGAGACAGCTGGCCTGCGCAAGCTCCTCAGCCAGAGCCAGAGCGCCTGGGAGAGGCGGGGGCCAGACGAACGGGCCGGCGGCTGGCTGTCAGGAGATACAGAGGCAGAAATACATGAAGATTCCGAGACAGACTCCAAGACGGCAAGAGGAGACACACACACACACACACACACACACACACACACACACACACACTTGAGTGTGGTCTTTGGAAATACTTGTGTTCGTAGTTGCTGGGTTGAGCCCAACTTTAATACAACCCATGGACTGCGGCCCATCAGGCTCCTCTGTCCGTGGCATTTCCCAGGCGAGGATACTGGGAGTGGGTTGCCATTTCCTTCTCCGGCGGGATCTTCCCGACCCAGGATCAAACCCCAGTCTCCCTGCGCGGATGCCTTGCCATCTGAACCAGGACATTGCTAATTCCCTAGGCAAAATACAAAGAATAGAGCTCGTGTTCTACTAAATGGAAAGATGATTTCAAAAACAGAAGCTGTCCTTTGTTGGTATCTTTGAATCTTTATGTAGTTTTCGTTGATTTTTACTGTTAAGGCTAACTGAACAAGGCAAGAGAGAAACCCCAGAATTGAAAAGCAATTGATGGTTTTGAAAGAAACATGTGCAGGTGAAGCTCTCTTCTTCTTTTTGAGAGATGGTTAAATGCAAAATCTTGATTCAACACATATGACTTTTGTGCACTTTCTTTCAAATCTCCATGACAAAACCCTAAGGCGTCCAGGAAGAAAGGAGTAGAGGGGCAGACAAAAAGAGCAACCTTTCCCCTTGGTGCCATCGCAACCAGCTGCTTAGTTCCTTCATCTCAAGGACTATCATCTGGGCTTCTCTGGTTTGTCTGATTCTTGTTTTGGGACCGTTTCTCGTCACAAGGCTGTCAACAGTGTGGGGGGGGGGTGTGTGTGTGTGGGGGAGCCCTTCTTTCCATTCCACATGAGACCCAGTGGACAATCCAGGCCCTGCCCACTGCATTGAGTGTGCAGCAACAATATCAACGGTAATGCCGGTGAACAACGCGTATTCCTGGAATCCACTCCGTTGGCTACTGACTGTGTGTGGTGGTGGTCTGGAACCTAGACCTGGAAGCTTTCTGGATGATTGCAAATGACACCAAAGTCTGAGGACGATGGAAGATCTTCACATTTCTGCAAGAGCCACACACCTCCAGAAGGAACCACAAGACTTGCCTGAAATGGTCAAGGTATAAGTATTGGCCTCAACGTTGGAAGGTCTCCACCTTTGCTATGGAAGTCAAACCATCTTTCTTTGAAATGAAAATGGAGCATACTGAACGTTCACATGCTTCTAGAGCATTTGAAAAGCCCTAACTTGTAGAAATCTGCTGTACGAGTTCCTTGAAAGCAAGAACCTCTATGTATGGATATGTCTTCATGCCTTAGGTTGTGCCTCGAATATAGTGTACACATCAACCCAGGAAAGGAAAGAATTGACTCGCCAAATATACAAAGAGATCAAAAGGGCCGAGCCAAGTGACCCCTTGAGGCTTCCAAGAGCTTTTCTGTCGTTCACACACTAAGTAAATACTGAGCACCTACGATGAGCTAGGAGGCATGTAATAAGTTTCAGGAAATAGAAGGCGGAGAGAAGAAGACACAGAGTTCCTGCTTTCACTGAGACGACTCTAATGATACATCACAGGCAGATCCTTTGAGAACCTATAGAGGGGCCTCTTCCCTCACCACAAAACCTGGGTGTCAGGGAAGGCTTTGCAGAGGCCCCATTTCGTGGAGGTCCATAGGTTGAACCTAGGTAAACCAGGGTTGAGTTGCAGGAAGAATTTCAGGCAGGGAAAATAGCATCTTGGAAGGCTATGTGACCAGGGAAACTTAGGACATTCAAGAAACGAAAAATGCCCTATGGGATGGAAGCCAAAGAGTGCAGAGGGCATTCCAGGCAAAAGACATCAGAGAAGAACGTGAGGAGCAAGCCTGAAGGGAAGTGGTCGTATCTTCAATAGGCTGGGAAAATACGAGAGCCGTTGGAGCAGGGAGGTGACAGCATTGCATCTGCATTTCCAAAAGGTCGTCTTGCTCCACATCACTAATGATTGGAGAGGCTCAACTCCAAACTCCAAGGAGGGACCACTTCACATGAGTCCGATTGGGCCTCACTGCAATGTCTGTCAATAACCAGTGCTGAGAAGATGTGGAGCAAAGGGAACTCTCCTCCACGGTGAGTAGGAATGGGCGTGGGTAGAGCCGGTATGGAAAAGAATATGGAGGTTCCCGAAGGAACTAAAAGTGGAAGTAGCGTATGGTTCAGCAGTCCGACTCCCAGGCATAGATCCACCCACGGTATAAGTGAACAAGATAGATGCCCGTTTGGGCACATCTATCTGTGCGTGCGTCTTGCACATGCGCATCTTGCGATGGCCTGCGAGGCAGGGGGTGGGGCGGGGCTGGGGCTCTGGCGGGAGTCCGTGCAAGCCCCGGGATTGCCTGAGGCAAGCCAAAGGAGCCCCAGATGGAGACGGGACTGCCGGTCGTCGGGTGTCCTGGAAGCCGAATGCGATCGCGGAGGGGCTCGCGGGCGCGGAGGCAACCCAGGTCTGCAGCGGGAGTCGGGGCCCCGCCAGCCGCTCCCCGCGCGCCCGGGAGGGGCTGGGGCTGCGGGGGGGATCAAGAATCGGGATGCGCGGCGGGGCTAAAGGACCTCTTCTGGTAGGCAAAAAGCCTCGAGCACCCGGGATTCCCAGGTGGTCTCCCATCCAAGATCCTAACCAGGCCCGACCCTGCTTAGCTTCCGAGATCAGACGAGATCGGGCGCCTTCAGGCTGATACGGCCTGAGACAGTGGCGCTTGGCTCGGGGCGCCCTAAGAGCCTTGCGCCGCCTCCCTTTCGCTCTGCCCTGCAGGTCGGGCCAACGGGCGCACCTCTCGTCGCGCGGGCGTGCTGTACTTGAGCCGCACGACCGCGCGACCGGACTCCAGCCTGCTGACGCCGCCCCCCCCCGAACACCGCCAACACCAGACCAGCAGCGCCTGGCGGCCCGGGGCCCGAGGGGCTTCAGGACCCCCATTGACCGGAGGGCGTGCGTGCGTGCGCGCGCGCGGGGCCTGGGGCTGGGCTGAGGGGTGCGGAGGTCTCGGCGCCTCCCACCCCGCGGCAACTCCAGACCCGGCCGCTGGCTGGCTGAGCGGGCCTCCCGGATCCCATTCGCTGCTCAGGCCCGCGCGGCCCCAGATGTGTCGGTCTTGGCGCCCGCCGCCTCCCAACCCCAGCGGCCCAGGGGCCTCTGAACCTCCTGCGGGCCTAGGCGCAGCGAAACTTGAGCGCCCAACTTGCCCGGCACCTGTCCGGTGCCCAAACCCAGCAGAAGCCAGGGAGGCGCGGTCGACCGGGCGCCTCAGCCCCTCCCCCCTTCGCACTACCGAGGCCCCCTTTGCCCCCCCACGCCAAGCCTTCGACCTTCCTGAGAGAGCAGACGAGCCACAGGCAGGCACACAGACAGACACACAGACACTCGCACGCACTCCCACGCCAAGGGAGACAGCTGGCCTGCGCAAGCTCCTCAGCCAGAGCCAGAGCGCCTGGGAGAGGCGGGGCCAGGCAAACGGGCGGCGGCTGGCTGTCAGGAGATACAGAGGCAGAAATACATGAAGATCCCGAGACAGACTCCAAGACGGCAAGAGGAGAGACACACACACACACACACACACACACACACACACACACACTTGAGTGTGGTCTTTGAAATACTTGTGTTCGTAGTTGCTGGGTTGAGCCCAACTTTAATACAACCCATGGACTGCGGCCCATCAGGCTCCTCTGTCCGTGGCATTTCCCAGGCGAGGATACTGGGAGTGGGTTGCCATTTCCTTCTCGGCGGGATCTTCCCGACCCAGGGATCAAACCCCAGTCTCCTGCGCGCGGATGCCTTGCCATCTGAACCAGGACATTGCTAATTCCCTAGGCAAAATACAAAGAATAGAGCTCGTGTTCTACTAAATGGAAAGATGATTTCAAAAACAGAAGCTGTCCTTTGTTGGTATCTTTGAATCTTTATGTAGTTTTCGTTGATTTTTACTGTTAAGGCTAACTGAACAAGGCAAGAGAGAAACCCCAGAATTGAAAAGCAATTGACGGTTTTGAAAGAAACATGTGCAGGTGAAGCTCTCTTCCTTTTTGAGAGATGGTTAAATGCAAAATCTTGATTCAACACATATGACTTTTGTGCACTTTCTTTCAAATCTCCATGACAAAACCCTAAGGCGTCCAGGAAGAAAGGAGTAGAGGGGCAGACAAAAGAGCAACCTTTCCCCTTGGTGCCATCTCAACCAGCTGCTTAGTTCCTTCATCTCAAGGACTATCATCTGGGCTTCTCTGGTTTGTCTGATTCTTGTTTCGGGGACCGTTTCTCGTCACAAGGCTGTCAACAGTGGGGGTGGGGGTGTGTGTGTGTGGGGAGCCCTTCTTTCCATTCCACATGAGACCCAGTGGACAATCCAGGCCCTGCCCACTGCATTGAGTGTGCAGCAACAATATCAACGGTAATGCCGGTGAACAACGCGTATTCCTGGAATCCACTCCGTTGGCTACTGACTGTGTGTGGTGGTGGTCTGGAACCTAGACCTGGAAGCTTTCTGGATGATTGCAAATGACACCAAAGTCTGAGGACGATGGAAGATCTTCACATTTCTGCAAGAGCCACACACCTCCAGAAGGAACCACAAGACTTGCCTGAAATGGTCAAGGTATAAGTCTTGGACTCAACGTTGGAAGGTCTCCACCTTTGCTATGGAAGTCAAACGATCTTTCTTTGAAATGAAAATGGAGCATACTGAACGTTCACATGCTTCTAGAGCATTTGAAAAGCCCTAACTTGTAGAAATCTGCTGTACGAGTTCCTTGAAAGCAAGAACCTCTATGTATGGATATGTCTTCATGCCTTAGATTGTGCCTCGAATATAGTGTACACATCAACCCAGGAAAGGAAAGAATTGACTCGCCAAATATACAAAGAGATCAAAAGTGCCGAGCCAAGTGACCCCTTGAGGCTTCCAAGAGCTTTTCTGTCTTTCACACACTAAGTAAATACTGAGCACCTACGATGAGCTAGGAGGCATGTAATAAGTTTCAGGGAATAGAAGGCGGAGAGAAGAAGACACAGAGTTCCTGCTTTCACTGAGACGACTCTAATGATACATCACAGGCAGATCCTTTGAGAACCTATAGAGGGGCCTCTTCCCTCACCACAAAACCTGGGTGTCAGGAAGGCTTTCCAGAGGCACCATTTCGTTGAGGTCCATAGGTTGAACCTAGGTAAACCAGGGTTGAGATGCAGGAAGAATTTCAGGCAGGGAAAATAGCATCTTGGAAGGCTATGTGACCAGGGAAACTTAGGACATTCAAGAAACGAAAAATGCCCTATGGGATGGAAGCCAAAGAGTGCAGAGGGCATTCCAGGCAAAAGACATCAGAGAAGAACGTGAGGAGCAAGCCTGAAGGGAAGTGGTCGTATCTTCAATATGCTGGGAAAATACGAGAGCCGTTGGAGCAGGGAGGTGACAGCATTGCATCTGCATTTCAAAAGGTCATCTTGCTCCACATCACTAATGATTGGAGGCTCAACTCCAAACTCAAGGAGGGACCACTTCACATGAGTCCGATTGGGCCTCACTGCAATGTCTGTCAATAACCAGTGCTGAGAAGATGTGGAGCAAAGGGAACTCTCCTCCACGGGAGTAGGAATGGGCGTGGGTAGAGCCGGTATGGAAAAAGAATATGGAGGTTCCCGAAGGAACTAAAAGTGGAAGTAGCGTATGGTTCAGCAGTCCGACTCCCAGGCATGGACACACCCACGGTATAAGTGAACAAGATAGATGCCCGTTTGGGCACATCTATCTGCGTGCGTGCACACATGCGCATCTTGTGATGGCCTGCGAGGCAGGGGTGGGGCGGGGCTGGGGCTCTGGCTGGAGTCCGTGCAAGCCCGGGATTGCCTGAGGCAAGCCAAAGGAGCCCCAGATGGAGGCAGGACTGCCGGTCGTCGGGTGTCCTGGAAGCCGAATGCGAATGCGGAGGGGCTCGCGGGCCGCGGAGGCAACCCAGGTCTGCAGCGGGAGTCGGGGCCCGGCCAGCCGCTCCCCGCGGCCCGGGGGGGCTGGGGCTGCGGGGGGATCAAGAATCGGGATGCGCGGCGGGGGCTAAAGGACCTCTTCTGGTAGGCAAAAAGCCTCGAGCACCCGGGATTCCCAGGTGGTCTCCCATCCAAGATCCTAACCAGGCCCGACCCTGCTTAGCTTCCGAGATCAGACGAGATCGGGCGCCTTCAGGCTGATACGGCCTGAGACAGTGGCGCTTGGCTCGGGGCGCCCTAAGAGCCTTGCGCTTCGCCTCCCTTTCGCTCTGCCCTGCAGGTCGGGCCAACGGGCCGCACCTCTCGTCGCGGGGCGTGCTGTACTTGAGCCGCACGACCCGCGACCGGACTCCAGCCTGCTGACGCCGGCCCGCCCCCCCGAACACCGCCAACACCAGACCAGCAAGCGCCTGGCCGGGCCCGGGGGCCCGAGGGGCTTCCAGGACCCCCCATTGACCGGGAGGGCGTGCGTGCATGCGTGCGCGCGGGGCCTGGGGGCTGGGCTGAGGGGTGCGGAGGTCTCGGCGCCCTCCCACCCGCGGCAACTCCAGACCCGGCCGCGCTGGCTGAGCGGGGCCTCCCCCGGATCCCATTCGCTGCTCAGGCCCGCGCGGCCCCAGATGTGTCGGTCTTCGGCGCCCGCCGCCTCCCAACCCCAGCGGCCCAGGGGCCTCTGAACCTCCTGCGGGCCTAGGCGCAGCGAAACTTGAGCGCCCAACTTGCCCGGCACCTGTCCGGTGCCCAAACCCAGCAGAAGCCAGGGAGGCGCGGTCGACCGGAGCGCCTCAGCCCCTCCCCTTCGCACTACCGAGGCCCCCCCTTTGCCCCCACGCCAAGCCTTCGACCTTCCTGAGAGAGCAGACGAGCCACAGGCAGGCACACAGACAGACACACAGACACTCGCACGCACCCACGCCAAGGGAGACAGCTGGCCTGCGCAAGCTCCTCAGCCAGAGCCAGAGCGCCTGGGAGAGGCGGGGCCAGGCGAGGCAGGCGGCGGCTGGCTGTCAGGAGATACAGAGGCAGAAATACATGAAGATTCGAGACAGACTCCAAGACGGCAAGAGGAGATACAGACACACACACACACACACACACACACACACACACACACACACTTGAGTGTGGTCTTTGGAAATACTTGTGTTCGTAGTTGCTGGGTTGAGCCCAACTTTAATACAACCCATGGACTGCGGCCCATCAGGCTCCTCTGTCCGTGGCATTTCCCAGGCGAGGATACTGGGAGTGGGTTGCCATTTCCTTCTCGGCGGGATCTTCCCGACCCAGGATCAAACCCCAGTCTCCTGCGGCGGATGGATGCCTTGCCATCTGAACCAGGACATTGCTAATTCCTAGGCAAAATACAAAGAATAGAGCTCGTGTTCTACTAAATGGAAAGATGATTTCAAAAACAGAAGCTGTCCTTTGTTGGTATCTTTGAAATCTTTATGTAGTTTTTCGTTGATTTTTACTGTTAAGGCTAACTGAACAAGGCAAGAGAGAAACCCCAGAATTGAAAAGCAATTGACGGTTTTGAAAGAAACATGTGCAGGTGAAGCTCTCTTCCTTTTTGAGAGATGGTTAAATGCAAAATCTTGATTCAACACATATGACTTTTGTGCACTTTCTTTCAAATCTCCATGACAAAACCCTAAGGCGTCCAGGAAGAAAGGAGTAGAGGGCAGACAAAAGAGCAACCTTTCCCCTTGGTGCCATCTCAACCAGCTGCTTAGTTCCTTCATCTCAAGGACTATCATCTGGGCTTCTCTGGTTTGTCTGATTCTTGTTTTGGGACCGTTTCTCGTCACAAGGCTGTCAACAGTGGGGGGGGGTGTGTGTGTGTGGGGGAGCCCTTCTTTCCATTCCACATGAGACCCAGTGGACAATCCAGGCCCTGCCCACTGCATTGAGTGTGCAGCAACAATATCAACGGTAATGCCGGTGAACAACGCGTATTCCTGGAATCCACTCCGTTGGCTACTGACTGTGTGTGGTGGTGGTCTGGAACCTAGACCTGGAAGCTTTCTGGATGATTGCAAATGACACCAAAGTCTGAGGACGATGGAAGATCTTCACATTTCTGCAAGAGCCACACACCTCCAGAAGGAACCACAAGACTTGCCTGAAATGGTCAAGGTATAAGTCTTGGACTCAACGTTGGAAGGTCTCCACCTTTGCTATGGAAGTCAAACGATCTTTCTTTGAAATGAAAATGGAGCATACTGAACGTTCACATGCTTCTAGAGCATTTGAAAAGCCCTAACTTGTAGAAATCTGCTGTACGAGTTCCTTGAAAGCAAGAACCTCTATGTATGGATATGTCTTCATGCCTTAGATTGTGCCTCGAATATAGTGTACACATCAACCCAGGAAAGGAAAGAATTGACTCGCCAAATATACAAAGAGATCAAAAGTGCCGAGCCAAGTGACCCCTTGAGGCTTCCAAGAGCTTTTCTGTCTTTCACACACTAAGTAAATACTGAGCACCTCTGATGAGCTAGGAGGCATGTAATAAGTTTCAGGAATAGAAGGCGGGAGAGAAGAAGACACAGAGTTCCTGCTTTCACTGAGACGACTCTAATGATACATCACAGGCAGATCCTTTGAGAACCTATAGAGGGCCTCTTCCTCACCACAAAACCTGGGTGTCAGGAAGGCTTTCCAGAGGCACCATTTCGTTGAGGTCCATAGGTTGAACCTAGGTAAACCAGGGTTGAGATGCAGGAAGAATTTCAGGCAGGGAAAATAGCATCTTGGAAGGCTATGTGACCAGGGAAACTTAGGACATTCAAGAAACGAAAAATGCCCTATGGGATGGAAGCCAAAGAGTGCAGAGGGCATTCCAGGCAAAAGACATCAGAGAAGAACGTGAGAGCAAGCCTGAGGGAAGTGGTCGTATCTTCAATATGCTGGGAAAATACGAGAGCCGTTGGAGCAGGAGGTGACAGCATTGCATCTGCATTTCAAAAGGTCATCTTGCTCCACATCACTAATGATTGAGAGGCTCAACTCCAAACTCCAGGAGGGACCACTTCACATGAGTCCGATTGGGCCTCACTGCAATGTCTGTCAATAACCAGTGCTGAGAAGATGTGGAGCAAAGGGAACTCTCCTCCACGGTGA
Source organism: Bos mutus (assembly GCF_027580195.1). Taxonomy (NCBI): domain Eukaryota; kingdom Metazoa; phylum Chordata; class Mammalia; order Artiodactyla; family Bovidae; genus Bos; species Bos mutus. The sequence continues at coordinate 20,327 of NW_027219735.1, forward strand.
GTAGGAATGGGCGTGGGTAGAGCCGGTATGGAAAAGAATATGGAGGTTCCGAAGGAACTAAAAGTGGAAGTAGCGTATGGTTCAGCAGTCCGACTCCCAGGCATGGACACACCCACGGTATAAGTGAACAAGATAGATGCCCCGTTTGGGCACATCTATCTGTGCGTGCGTCTTGCACATGCGCATCTTGTGATGGCCCCGAGGCAGGGGTGGGGCGGGGGCTGGGGCTCTGGCGGGAGTCCGTGCAAGCCCCGGGATTGCCTGAGGCAAGCCAAAGGAGCCCCAGATGGAGACGGGACTGCCGGTCGTCGGGTGTCCTGGAAGCCGAATGCGAATGCGGAGGGGCTCGCGGGCCGCGCGGAGGCAACCCAGGTCTGCAGCGGGAGTGGGGCCCCGCCAGCCGCTCCCGCGGCCCGGGAGGGGCTGGGGCTGCGGGGGATCCAAGAATCGGGATGCGCGGCGGGGCTAAAGGACCTCTTCTGGTAGGCAAAAGCCTCGAGCACCCGGGATTCCCAGGTGGTCTCCCATCCAAGATCCTAACCGGGCCCGACCCTGCTTAGCTTCCGAGATCAGGCGAGATCGGGCGCCTTCAGGCTGATCTGGCCTGAGACAGTGGCGTTGGCTCGGGCGCCCTAAGAGCCTTGCGCCGCCTCCCCTTTCGCTCTGCCCTGCAGGTCGGGCCAACGGGCGCACCTCTCGTCGCGGGGCGTGCTGTACTTGAGCCGCACGACCGCGGCGGACTCCAGCCTGCTGACGCCGGCCGCCCCCGAACACCGCCAACACCAGACCAGCAAGCGCCTGGCGGGCCCGGGGGCCGAGGGCTTCAGGACCCCCATTGACCGGGAGGCGTGCGTGCATGCGTGCGCGCGCGGGGCCTGGGGCTGGGCTGAGGGGTGCGGAGGTCTCGGCGCCCTCCCACCCGCGGCAACTCCAGACCCGGCCGCGCTGGCTGAGCGGGGCCTCCCCCGGATCCCATTCGCTGCTCAGGCCCGCGCGGCCCCAGATGTGTCGGTCTTGGCGCCCGCCGCCTCCCAACCCCAGCGGCCCAGGGGCCTCTGAACCTCCCTGCGGGCCTAGGCGCAGCGAACTTGAGCGCCCAACTTGCCCGGCACCTGTCCGGTGCCCAAACCCAGCAGAAGCCAGGGAGGCGCGGTCGACCGGAGCGCCTCAGCCCCTCCCCTTCGCACTACCGAGGCCCCCCCTTTGCCCCCACGCCAAGCCTTCGACCTTCCTGAGAGAGCAGGCGAGCCACAGGCAGGCACACAGACAGACACACAGACACTCACTGACGCACCCACGCCAAGGGAGACAGCTGGCCTGCGCAAGCTCCTCAGCCAGAGCCAGAGCGCCTGGGAGAGGCGGGGCCAGACGAGCGGGCGGCGGCTGGCTGTCAGGAGATACAGAGGCAGAAATACATGAAGATCCGAGACAGACTCCAAGGCGGCAAGAGGAGATACAGACACACACACACACACACACACACACACACACACACACACTTGAGTGTGGTCTTTGAAATACTTGTGTTCGTAGTTGCTGGGTTGAGCCCAACTTTAATACAACCCATGGACTGCGGCCCATCAGGCTCCTCTGTCCGTGGCATTTCCCAGGCGAGGATACTGGGAGTGGGTTGCCATTTCCTTCTCCGGCGGGATCTTTCCCGACCCAGGGATCAAACCCCAGTCTCCTGCTTGCGGATGCCTTGCCATCTGAACCAGGACATTGCTAATTCCCTAGGCAAAATACAAAGAATAGAGCTCGTGTTCTACTAAATGGAAAGATGATTTCAAAAACAGAAGCTGTCCTTTGTTGGTATCTTTGAATCTTTATGTAGTTTTTCGTTGATTTTTACTGTTAAGGCTAACTGAACAAGGCAAGAGAAACCCCAGAATTGAAAAGCAATTGTGGTTTTGAAAGAAACATGTGCAGGTGAAGCTCTCTTCCTTTTTGAGAGATGGTTAAATGCAAAATCTTGATTCAACACATATGACTTTTGTGCACTTTCTTTCAAATCTCCATGACAAAACCCTAAGGCGTCCAGGAAGAAAGGAGTAGAGGGGCAGACAAAAAGAGCAACCTTTCCCCTTGGTGCCATCTCAACCAGCTGCTTAGTTCCTTCATCTCAAGGACTATCATCTGGGCTTCTCTGGTTTGTCTGATTCTTGTTTCGGGGACCGTTTCTAGTCACAAGGCTGTCAACAGTGGGGGTGGGGTGTGTGTGTGTGTGTGGGGAGCCCTTCTTTCCATTCCACATGAGACCCAGTGGACAATCCAGGCCCTGCCCACTGCATTGAGTGTGCAGCAACAATATCAACGGTAATGTCGGTGAACAATGCGTATTCCTGGAATCCGCTCCGTTGGCTACTGACTGTGTGTGGTGGTGGTCTGGAACCTAGACCTGGAAGCTTTCTGGATGACTGCAAATGACACCAAAGTCTGAGGACGATGGAAGATCTTCACATTTCTGCAAGAGCCACACACCTCCAGAAGGAACCACAAGACTTGCCTGAAATGGTCAAGGTATAAGTATTGGCCTCAACGTTGGAAGGTCTCCACCTTTGCTATGGAAGTCAAACCATCTTTCTTTGAAATGAAAATGGAGCATACTGAACGTTCACATGCTTCTAGAGCATTTGAAAAGCCCTAACTTGTAGAAATCTGCTGTACGAGTTCCTTGAAAGCAAGAACCTCTATGTATGGATATGTCTTCATGCCTTAGGTTGTGCCTCGAATATAGTGTACACATCAACCCAGGAAAGGAAAGAATTGACTCGCCAAATATACAAAGAGATCAAAAGTGCCGAGCCAAGTGACCCCTTGAGGCTTCCAAGAGCTTTTCTGTCTTTCACACACTAAGTAAATACTGAGCACCTACGATGAGCTAGGAGGCATGTAATAAGTTTCAGGAATAGAAGGCGGAGAGAAGAAGACACAGAGTTCCTGCTTTCACTGAGGGCGACTCTAATGATACATCACAGGCAGATCCTTTGAGAACCTATAGAGGGCCTCTTCCCTCACCACAAAACCTGGGTGTCAGGAAGGCTTTCAGAGGCACCATTTCGTTGAGGTCCATAGAGTTGAACCTAGGTAAACCAGGGTTGAGTTGCAGGAAGAATTTCAGGCAGGAAAATAGCATCTTGGAAGGCTATGTGACCAGAAACTTAGGACATTCAAGAAACGAAAAATGCCTATGGGATGGAAGCCAAAGAGTGCAGAGGGCATTCCAGGCAAAAGACATCAGAT
>NW_027219736.1:0-8426 GCF_027580195.1 Bos mutus
TGATCAGGCATGTGATCAGTGCATGATCAGCCCGTGATCAGTGCATGATCAGCCACGTGATCAGTGCATGATCAGCCCGTGATCAGTGCATGATCAGCCGCGTGATCAGTGCATGATCAGCCACGTGATCAGTGCATGATCAGCCCGTGATCAGTGCATGATCAGTCACGTGATCAGTGCATGATCAGCCGCGTGATCAGTGCATGATCAGTCCGCGTGATCAGTGCATGATCAGCCACGTGATCAGTGCATGATCAGCCCGCGTGATCAGTGCATGATCAGCCACGTGATCAGTGCATGATCAGGTCCGTGATCAGTGCATGATCAGGCGCGTGATCAGTGCATGATCAGTCACGTGATCAGTGCATGATCAGCCGCGTGATCAGTGCATGATCAGCCACGTGATCAGTGCATGATTGTCGTGATCAGTGCATGATCAGCCACGTGATCAGTGCATGATCAGCCGCGTGATCAGTGCATGATCAGCCCGTGATCAGTGCATGATCAGTGCGTGATCAGTGCATGATCAGCCGCGTGATCAGTGCATGATCAGCCACGTGATCAGTGCATGTGATCAGTCACGTGATCGTGTGCATGATCAGCCGTGTGATCAGTGCATGATCAGCCCGTGATCAGTGCATGATCAGCCACGTGATCAGTGCATGATCAGCCACGTGATCAGTGCATCAGTGCGTGATCAGTGCATGATCAGGCCGTGATCAGTGCATGATCAGCCACGTGATCAGTGCATGATCAGCCACGTGATCAGTGCATGATCAGCCGCGTGATCAGTGCATGATCAGTCGCGTGATCAGTGCATGATCATCCGTGATCAGTGCATGATCAGCCGCGTGATCAGTGCATGATCAGCCACGTGATCAGTGCATGATCAGCCACGTGATCGTGCATGTGTGAGTCGCGTGATCAGTGCATGATCAGCCGCGTGATCAGTGCATGCATGATCAGCCGCGTGATCAGTGCATGATCAGCTTCGCGTGATCAGTGCATGATCAGCCACGTGATCAGTGCATGATCAGCCACGTGATCAGTGCATGATCATCAGTGCGTGATCATGATCAGCATGATCAGTGCACGTGATCAGTGCGCGTGTGTGCATGATCAGCCACGTGATCAGTGCATGATCAGCCACGTGATCAGTGTGCATGATCAGCCACGTGATCAGTGCATGATCAGCCACGTGATCAGTGCATGATCAGTCACGTGATCAGTGCATGATCAGCCACGTGATCAGTGCATGATCAGCCCGTGATCAGTGCATGATCAGCCACGTGATCAGTGCATGATCAGCCACGTGATCAGTGCATGATCAGCCACGTGATCAGTGCATGATCATCAGCACGTGATCAGTGCATGATCAGCCACGTGATCAGTGCATGATCAGTCCGTGATCAGTGCATGATCAGCACGTGATCAGTGCATGATCAGCCACGTGATCAGGTGCATGATCAGCCACGTGATCAGTGCATGATCAGCCACGTGATCAGTGCATGATCAGCCCGTGATCAGTGCATGGTCAGCCACGTGATCAGTGCATGATCATCAGTCGTGTGATCAGTGCATGATCAGTCACGTGATCAGTGCATGATCAGCCGCGTGATCAGTGCATGATCAGCCACGTGATCAGTGCATGATCAGCCACGTGATCAGTGCATGATCAGCCACGTGATCAGTGCATGATCAGCCACGTGATCAGTGCATGATCAGCCACGTGATCAGTGCATGATCAGCCGTGATCAGTGCATGATCAGCCAGCGTGATGTGCATGATCAGTCGCGTGATCAGTGCATGATCAGCCGCGTGATCAGTGCATGATCAGCCGCGTGATCAGTGCATGATCAGCCACGTGATCAGTGCATGATCAGTCCCGTGATCAGTGCATGATCAGCCACGTGATCAGTGCATGATCAGCCACGTGATCAGTGCATGATCAGCCGCGTGATCAGTGCATGATCAGCCCGCGTGATCAGTGCATGATCAGCCGCGTGATCAGTGCATGATCAGCCGCGTGATCAGTGCATGATCAGTCACGTGATCAGTCATGATCAGTGTCACGTGATCAGTGTGCATGATCAGTGTGCGTGATCAGTGCATGATCAGTGCATGTGATCGCGTGCATGTGCATGATCAGCCGCGTGATCAGTGCATGATCAGCCACGTGATCAGTGCATGATCAGCCCGTGATCAGTGCATGATCAGCCGCGTGATCAGTGCATGATCAGCCGTGCGTGATCAGTGCATGATCAGCCGCGTGATCAGTGCATGATCAGCCACGTGATCAGTGCATGATCAGCCGCGTGATCAGTGCATGATCAGCCCGTGATCAGTGTGCATGATCAGCCACGTGATCAGTGCATGATCAGCCACGTGATCAGTGCATGATCAGCCGCGTGATCAGTGCATGATCAGTCCGCGTGATCAGTGCATGCGTGATCAGTGTGCGTGATCAGTGATCAGTGATCATCAGTCGTGATCGTGATCAGTGCATGATCAGCGCGTGATCAGTGCATGATCAGCCGCGTGATCAGTGCATGATCAGCCGCGTGATCAGTGCATGATCAGCCACGTGATCAGTGCATGATCAGCCGCGTGATCAGTGCATGATCAGCCGTGATCAGTGCATGATCAGCCGCGTGATCAGTGCATGATCAGCCGCGTGATCAGTGCATGATCAGCCACGTGATCAGTGCATGATCAGCCCGATCGTGATCAGTGCATGATCAGCCACGTGATCAGTGCATGATCAGCCACGTGATCAGTGCATGATCAGCCACGTGATCAGTGCATGATCAGCCACGTGATCAGTGCATGATCAGCCCGTGATCAGTGCATGATCAGCCGCGTGATCAGTGCATGATCAGCCGCGTGATCAGTGCATGATCAGCCGCGTGATCAGTGCATGATCGTGATCAGTGTGAGTGTGCATGATCAGCCGCGTGATCAGTGCATGATCAGCGTGCGTGATCAGTGCATGATCAGTGCGTGATCAGTGCATGATCAGCCGTGATCAGTGCATGATCAGCCACGTGATCAGTGCATGATCAGCCACGTGATCAGTGCATGATCAGCCACGTGATCAGTGCATGATCAGCCACGTGATCAGTGTGATCAGTCGCGTGATCAGTGCATGATCAGCCGCGTGATCAGTGCATGATCAGCCACGTGATCAGTGCATGATCAGCCGCGTGATCAGTGCATGATCAGCCGCGTGATCAGTGTGCATGATCAGTCGTGATCAGTGCATGATCATCACGTGATCAGTGCATGATCAGTGCGTGATCATGCATGATCAGCACGTGATCAGTGCATGTCATCGTGATCAGTGCATGATCAGCCGCGTGATCAGTGCATGATCAGCCACGTGATCAGTGCATGATCAGCCGCGTGATCAGTGCATGATCAGCCCGTGATCAGTGCATGATCAGCCACGTGATCAGTGCATGATCAGCCGCGTGATCAGTGCATGATCAGCCGCGTGATCAGTGCATGATCAGCCGTGATCAGTGCATGATCAGCCGCGTGATCAGTGCATGATCAGCCACGTGATCAGTGCATGATCAGCCGCGTGATCAGTGCATGATCAGTCACGTGATCAGTGCATGATCAGCCACGTGATCAGTGCATGATCAGCCACGTGATCAGTGCATGATGATCAGCCGCGTGATCAGTGCATGATGATCGCGTGATTCAGTGCATGATCAGTCGCGTGATCAGTGCATGATCAGCCACGTGATCAGTGCATGATCAGCCACGTGATCAGTGCATGATCAGCCGCGTGATCAGTGCATGATCAGCCACGTGATCAGTGCATGATCAGCCGCGTGATCAGTGCATGATCAGCCGCGTGATCAGTGTGCATGATCAGCCGCGTGATCAGTGCATGATCAGCCACGTGATCAGTGCATGATCAGCCCGCGTGATCAGTGCATGATCAGGCACGTGATCAGTGCATGATCAGCCACGTGATCAGTGCATGATCAGCCGCGTGATCAGTGTGCATGATCAGCCAGTGATCGTGATCAGTGCATGATCAGCCATCGTGATCAGTGCATGATCAGCCGCGTGATCACGTGCAGTGATCAGCCGCGTGATCAGTGCATGATCAGCCGCGTGATCAGTGCATGATCAGCCACGTGATCAGTGCATGATCAGCCGCGTGATCAGTGCATGATCAGCCACGTGATCAGTGCATGATCAGCCGCGTGATCAGTGCATGATCAGCCCCGTGATCAGTGCATGATCAGCCACGTGATCAGTGCATGATCAGCCGCGTGATCAGTGCATGATCAGCCACGTGATCAGTGCATGATCAGCCACGTGATCAGTGCATGATCAGATCAGCCGTGATCAGTGCATGATCAGCCACGTGATCAGTGCATGATCACGTGATCAGTGCATGATCAGCCACGTGATCAGTGCATGATCAGCCACGTGATCAGTGCATGATCAGCCACGTGATCAGTGCATGATCAGCCGCCGTGATCAGTGCATGATCAGCCACGTGATCAGTGCATGATCAGCCACGTGATCAGTGCATGATCAGCCGTGATCAGTGCATGATCAGCCGCGTGATCAGTGCATGATCAGTCGCGTGATCAGTGCATGATCAGCCACGTGATCAGTGCATGATCAGTGCGTGATCAGTGCATGATCAGTGCGTCAGTGCAGTGATCCGTGTGATCAGTGCATGATCATCAGTGCGTGATCAGTGCATGATGCCACGTGATCGTGCAGCCATCAGCCCGTGATCAGTGCATGATCAGTCACGTGTGATCAGTGCATGATCAGCTTCGTGATCAGTGCATGATCAGCCCGCGTGAGTGTGCATGATCAGCCGCGTGATCAGTGCATGATCAGCCGTGATCAGTGCATGATCAGTCGCGTGATCAGTGCATGATCAGCCCGTGATCAGTGCATGATCAGCCACGTGATCAGTGCATGATCAGCCGCGTGATCAGTGCATGATCAGCCACGTGATCAGTGCATGATCAGCCGCGTGATCAGTGCATGATCAGTCACGTGATCAGTGCATGATCAGCCACGTGATCAGTGCATGATCAGCCACGTGATCAGTGCATGATCAGCCACGTGATCGTGTGCATGATCAGTCGCGTGATCAGTGCATGATCAGCCGTGCGTGATCAGTGCATGATCAGCCGCGTGATCAGTGCATGATCAGCCACGTGATCAGTGCATGATCAGTCACGTGATCAGTGCATGATCAGCCACGTGATCAGTGCATGATCAGCCCGTGATCAGTGCATGATCAGCCACGTGATCAGTGCATGATCAGCCCGTGATCAGTGCATGATCAGCCACGTGATCAGTGCATGATCAGCCGCGTGATCAGTGCATGATCAGTCCGCGTGATCAGTGCATGATCAGCCGCGTGATCAGTGCATGATCAGCCACGTGATCAGTGCATGATCAGCCGCGTGATCAGTGCATGATCAGCCACGTGATCAGTGCATGATCAGCCACGTGATCAGTGCATGATCAGCCACGTGATCAGTGCATGATCAGCCACGTGATCAGTGCATGATCAGCCACGTGATCAGTGCATGATCAGCGCGTGATCAGTGCATGATCAGCCGCGTGATCAGTGCATGATCAGTCTGCGTGATCAGTGCATGATCAGCCACGTGATCAGTGCATGATCAGTCAGTGATCGTGATCAGTGCATGATCAGCCGCGTGATCAGTGCATGATCAGCCACGTGATCAGTGCATGATCAGCCGCGTGATCAGTGCATGTGCCACGTGATCAGTGCATGATCAGTGCGTGATCAGTGCATCATGCGTGATCAGTGCATGATCAGCCCACGTGATCCGGTGCATGATCAGTCGCGTGATCAGTGCATGATCAGTCCGTGATCAGTGCATGATCAGCCCGCGTGATCAGTGCATGATCAGCCACGTGATCAGTGCATGCATCAGCCACGTGATCAGTGCATGATCAGCCACGTGATCAGTGCATGATCAGCCACGTGATCAGTGCATGATCAGCCGCGTGATCAGTGCATGATCAGTCGCGTGATCAGTGTGATCATCCGCGTGATCAGTGCAGTGCATCATCAGCCACGTGATCAGTGCATGATCAGTCACGTGATCAGTGCATGATCAGCCGCGTGATCAGTGCATGATCAGTGTCGTGCGTGATCAGTGCATGATCAGTGCGTGATCAGTGCATGATCAGCCGCGTGATCAGTGCATGATCAGCCACGTGATCAGTGCATGATCAGCCACGTGATCAGTGCATGATCAGCCGCGTGATCAGTGCATGATCAGCCACGTGATCAGTGCATGATCAGCCCGCGTGATCAGTGCATGATCAGCCAGTGCGTGATCAGTGCATGATCAGTCGCGTGATCAGTGCATGATCAGCCCGTGATCAGTGCATGATCAGCCGCGTGATCAGTGTGCATGATCAGCCACGTGATCAGTGCATGATCAGTCGCGTGATCAGTGCATGATCAGCCGCGTGATCAGTGCATGATCAGCCGCGTGATCAGTGCATGATCATCCGCGTGATCAGTGCATGATCAGTCGCGTGATCAGTGCATGATCAGTCACGTGATCAGTGCATGATCAGCCGCGTGATCAGTGCATGATCATCAGTCGTGATCAGTGCATGATCAGCCGCGTGATCAGTGCATGATCAGCCCGCGTGATCAGTGCATGATCAGTCACGTGATCAGTGCATGATCAGCCACGTGATCAGTGCATGATCAGCCACGTGATCAGTGCATGATCAGCCGCGTGATCAGTGCATGATCAGCCCGTGATGATCAGTGCGTGATGCGTGATCAGTGCATGAGTGCATGATCAGATCGTGATCAGTGCATGATCAGCCGCGTGATCAGTGCATGATCAGCCACGTGATCAGTGCATGATCAGCCACGTGATCAGTGCATGATCAGGCACGTGATCAGTGCATGATCAGCACGTGATCAGTGCATGATCAGTGCGTGATCAGCGCGTGATCGCGTGATCAGTGCATGATCAGCCCGCGTGATCAGTGCATGATCAGCATCGTGATCAGTGCATGATCAGCCACGTGATCAGTGCATGATCAGCCACGTGATCAGTGCATGATCAGCCACGTGATCAGTGCATGATCAGCCGCGTGATCAGTGCATGATCAGCCGCGTGATCAGTGCATGATCAGCCACGTGATCAGTGCATGATCAGCCCGTGATCAGTGCATGATCAGCCGCGTGATCAGTGCATGATCAGCCCGTGATCAGTGCATGATCAGCCCCGTGATCAGTGCATGATCAGCCGCGTGATCAGTGCATGATCAGTCACGTGATCAGTGCATGATCAGCCACGTGATCAGTGCATGATCAGCCGCGTGATCAGTGCATGATCAGCCGCGTGATCAGTGCATGATCAGCCACGTGATCAGTGCATGCATGATCGCGTGATCACGTGATCACGTGATCAGTGCATGATCAGCCACGTGATCAGTGTGCATGATCAGCCACGTGATCAGTGCATGATCAGCCACGTGATCAGTGCATGATCATCAGCCGCGTGATCAGTGCATGATCAGCCGCGTGATCAGTGCATGATCAGCCACGTGATCAGTGCATGATCAGCCACGTGATCAGTGCATGATCAGCCGCGTGATCAGTGCATGATCAGCCGCGTGATCAGTGCATGATCAGCCGCGTGATCAGTGCATGATCGTGATCGCGTGATCAGTGCATGATCAGCCGTGATCAGTGCATGATCAGCCACGTGATCAGTGCATGATCAGCCGCGTGATCAGTGCATGATCAGCCGCGTGATCAGTGCATGATCAGCCCCGTGATCAGTGCATGATCAGCCCGCGTGATCAGTGCATGATTAGCCACGTGATCAGTGCATGATCAGCCACGTGATCAGTGCATGATCAGCCACGTGATCAGTGCATGATCAGCCACGTGATCAGTGCATGATCAGCCACGTGATCAGTGCATGATCAGCCACGTGATCAGTCCGTGATCAGTGCGTGATCAGGCGCGTGAAGAGTGCATGATCCAGTCAAGATATCAGTGTATTAGCAAGGTTATCGGTGTGATCAGCCAGGTGATCAGTGCACTTGATCAGCCACGTGATCAATTGCATGCACAGTCGCGTGATCAGTGTATGATCAACCGTGATCAGTGCATGGTCAGCCCGTGATCGGTGAATGATCAGGCACCGAATGCATGAATGTGAGTGCATGATCAGCCACGTGGTGGTGCATGTACAACCAGTCAGTGCCCAGTAGCCCGTGAGCAGTGGATCGTCACGTGATCGGTGCATGATCAGCCACGTGATCAGTGCATGTGCAGTCTGGTGATCAGTGTATGTTCAGGCACGTGATCAGTGCATGATCAGTCAAGTGATCAGTGCATGATCAGCCATGTGATGAGTGCATGA
>NW_027219737.1:2500-5000 GCF_027580195.1 Bos mutus
CGGACAGGGCGGGGACCGGCGGCGGAGGCGGCCCGGGTTGGGAGGGCGGGTCGGGGGCACGCCGCGGCGCCGAAGCCCGAACGGGCGACGGACGGACGCGCGCGCCCCCCACCGCCCCCCCCCCCCACCACCGCTACCGCCACCGCCACCGCCCTCGCGGCGGGGCTCGGGCGCGAACCGCGGCACGGCGGCCGCAGCGGGGAGGCGCGCGGCGGCGGGCAGACGCCGCGGCGTCCCGCGGGTCGCCGCCGGGGCACGCGTCCCCGGGGCGCGGACGCGCACGCGGACTCGGCCTCGGGCGCGAGCCGCCCGTCCCGACGGGGCGCGAGCCGCGTGGGGGCGGGAAGCGGGCACGGGCCGCGGGCACACGGCGGGAAAGGCACCGCAGGGGGAAGGCGGGGGGCGGAGGGCCGCGCCGGCCGGGCGCCGGCAAACACCGCCGCCAAGGGCGGGACGGCGAACGACGGCGGACCGGAGGGCGCGACCCCACCCCCGCCACCACCGCGGGCCCCCGCCGGGTGGCGCGAGACCGTCCCCAGCCCCCCGACACCCCAGGGGCGGTGACACCCGAAGGCCGCTTGCGGCGCGAGGAAGCTCTCGAAGGGGAGACCGACCACACAGGCCCCGGCAGGCCAGGGGCCTCGGCGCGAGCTCACGTCCCCTTTTCTCCCCTCTCGCGGGCGACGTCCCCCCGGCCACAGAGGCGGGGCGGGGGGGACGCCGTGTCTGCACTTAGGGGGACGGAGGGCCCAGAGGCCCTGCGAGGACAGCCCCCAGCCACGCGCCCCCCGGGGAGGCGCGCACAGGACACGCGCGCCCCCGGGGCGATTGATCGTCAAGCGACGCTCAGACAGGCGTAGCCCGGGAGAACCGGGGCCGCAAGTGCGTTCGAAGTGTCGATGATCAATGTGTCCTGCAATTCACATTAATTCTCGCAGCTAGCTGCGTTCTTCATCGACGCACACAGCCGAGTGATCCACCGCTAAAGTCGTACGAGGTTTTTCAAGGGTTTCGTTTCGGCAGGACACCCGCCCCTGGCGCGGCACATCCCACCCACCCCCGCCTCCCTCCCGGAGGTGGGGTTGGGAACAGGGGTTGCCTCTGGCCGGCCAAGTCAGACAGAACACAGCAGAACGGAGGGGTCGGGAAAGGTTTCCACGACAGGGCGTCCGGCGCCAAGCCGCCAGGGCGGGCTCGGACAACCCACAGGCGCCGGGGCCCCCAACCCCTCCCCAGGGACGCGGCGGGGGGCGCGCGCGCGCGCGCCGCCGCCGCGGCCACGGCCCCCACGACGGCCGTCGGGTAGCCCCCCCCCCCGCGGCCGCGGCGGCGGTGACCGTGGCGCGCCGCGCCGCGCGCCCCCCCGTCCCCTCGGGGACGGCGGGGTCTGGGGAGACGGGAGGCGGCTCCCGACTACTCCCCGCGGGCCCGACCGCCCCGAACCCAAGCGCGGACGGGCGACACCCCCAGGGTCTTTAAACCTCCGCGCCGGGACGCGCTAGGTACCTGGAAAGGGTGAGGCGGGCGAGGGGCGGCGCGCCCCGGGCCAACGCCCCGACGTCGACCCCCAACCGCCGCGTCCCCCCCCGGGCCCGCGGCCGCGCGCGCGGCCTCGGCGCCGCCGGCCCCCGTGACCGCAGGGGTTGCCCCGCCCGCGCGCCCGCCGACCGCCGGCCCCCGGGGCCCGCCGACGCCAGACGACCACCCCCGCCGTCCCCCGAGACGCGGGCAGAGCCCCCCCCCCCCCCCCCCTCACACACCCGGCGCGGCCGGCCCGCCGGACCCCGTCCTCTCGCCCCAGCCCATCCGCTGGTGGGGCCCCTACCCGAACCCGCGTTCCCGGGCACCCCCCCCCCCACCACCACCACCGGGGCGGAGGAAGGGGCTCCGACGGGAGCTGGGCGCCAAGCGGCAGGGGACACACGTCAGAGGTACGGGAGAGGCGAAAACAGGGCAGGAGAGCCGGACAGACGGCCGGGGAGGCGTGGGGGTGGGGACGGGGCGGGAGAAAGCCCCGAGGCTCGGAAGGCGTGGGAGGCGGCGCCTGGCGACCGGCGCGGCAGCCCAGAGCGGCGGACGGACGGCCGGCCGGCGACCGCCGAGCAGACCGGCCCAGGGCCGGCGGCGGGAGGCGGCGGGGCAAGGCAAGCGGCCCCGCGACGGGCCGCCGCCGCCCGCGCCGCCGCACAGCCCGCCAGACGCGACCGGAGGATCCGCGCCGCGCGGATCCGCGGCCTTTGTGGGGGGAGGGGGTGGGGAAGGCAGTCGTGGCCGGCGCCACGGGCGAAAGGCGCGTGGGGTGGGGTGGGGGGCGTGGGGAGCTTGCGGAGCAAACCCCCTCACCACCCCACCCCGAACCCTCGGGGCCAACCTCGAGGGACGTGGCGGGAGGGCCGGGCTATCGGGAAGGGGCGCGCCGCCGGGCGCGCGCCGCCGGGCGCGGGGCAGGGTGGCGGGCGCCCCCCCGGCCAGGTGAAGGGGAACGGAGGCGCGGAGGGCC
>NW_027219737.1:7500-12954 GCF_027580195.1 Bos mutus
GACGCGCGCCCTCGGCGTCCGGCCATCACACCCCCCCCCAGAGGGCGGGGACCCGGCCGGCGAGGACACGGCGACCGGCCCGCGGTGGGCAAGACCGGGGACCCGACCCGCGCTCGGGCGAGCGCACCGGAGCGGGGGGCCGCGGCGGGGCGGGGGAGGGGGGAAGATCACGGGAGCTCCCCCTCGTCCAGCACGCGACGGCGGCGACGGACAGGCGGCGGCGAAGCGGGCAACGGATCGGGACCGCGGCGGGCCGGAAGCGACACACACCAGGGCGCGGCCCCGGGAGGCAGCAGACGGCGAGCGGACTGAGGCGGACGGACAGACGGAGAGGGGCACCGACGGGGTGCGGCCACGCGAGGCCAACGCCACGGAACAGGGGCGGTGTTGGTGGGGCGGCCGCGCGCCACCGCGAGGGGCATGGCTCAAAGCGACCCGTGCTGGGGCAGGGGGAAGCGCGAGTCGGCCGCCAGGGCCCACCGCGGGATCTCTCACCGCCAGAGGCCTCCCAGCACAGGGACGGTCCCACCGCACGCCGGGACGACGGACTGGCGCCCCCCGGCACCCTCACGGGGGCTCGCCCCCCGCCACCGACACACACCCGCGAGCCGCAAGCCGGCCAGGGAGAGCGCTCTCCCGCCGCGCACCGGCGGCCCCCACCGTCCCCCACACGCGCAAGGCTCCCCGCGCGCCGCCCCGCCTCGGGGACGCCACCGGCCAACGGAGGCCGGGGGACGACACCCACATGAGGCGAGGCCGGCTCGGCTGAGACAGGGAAGGGGCGCGGGGCGGTCGCACGCGCGGGACGGAGGAGAGGGCCGGGCGGCGGGAGGAGGGCCGGCAAGCACGCACGGCGGGGGCCGCGGGACAGGGCCGCGGGCGCCATCCCGGGACCACAAAGACACCGGGAACACGGCCGGGCCACCAGGAAAACCAGCGCGGGGTCCCACCGCCCCCCCCACACGAGGCGGTCCCGCGACACGCCTGGGACGCCGACCGGTCCCAGCCAGCCCCAGAGCGGGCCCCCCGACCCGGCCCCGCCGCCAGGGCCGGCGGCCGCCCGAACCCATCTTCCGCCATCCGTCCTCGACAGATCCGTCTTCCGATCTCAGTCTGCCACCCCGAGGCTCGACATCCTGGGGATCACGCTCTCGAGCGAGGCGGCCCCGACCGTGACCGCGCGCCGCCACCGGCTGCGGCTCGTGGAGAGGACAGGCGCGATAGGCTCTCCCGCACCACAGCTGCGGGGCTGGGAAGCCGGGGCCGACCGGACGTCGCGCCCCAACACCTTCCCCCCTTTGCCCCAAGGCTCACCACACCCGCGGGCCGACCCGACCGCGCGCGCGCGCGCGCGCGCGCACGCTCGGTCCCCCCCACCTGCGGACGCCCGGCGGGGCCCAGCAGGACCCTCCCCCCCAACTCGAAGGGGGAGGCGCGGGCCGCGGTAGGGCAACAGCGGGCACGGCCCCACCGCGGGGCCGGCGCACCCGCCCCCGCCCCACCGCCCCCAGGGGGGAGGTGGGGGGCCGGATGTTCTGCCCACGCGCTCTTGGCAGCCTCCACGGCGGCCACTGCGCACTCGGGAGGGGCAGCAGCTGGGGGGTCCGATACCCCAAGGCTCCCTCTCGGATCGCTAGAGAAGGCTTTCTCACCGAGGGCTCGCCGCCCCTCACCCGGATCGTCTCTCTCCTTCGGGCCCACGGAGGCGCTCCACGAGCCACCAGTCCTCAGCTGGGGTGGGAGGGGTCTGCGGTACAGGTAGGCGGACCACCGACACAGGAGCGTCTGCGCGGCCGGGGCCAGCGCAGAGCCCCGCGTCCCGTCCCCTGCAAGGCCTCACCCGTCAGCCTCGACGACAGGGAACAGGCACGCCTCTCCTACCGCCTCGACCCCCCCAAAAGGCCCCCTCGGGGGGGACACACACACCACCGCGGTGGGGACCCGAGGAGGACACCGGGGTTAAGGAAGCGACACCACCGCTCGGCCTCAGGCACCTGAGCGACGACCTGGAGCGCTCAGGGGCACCACCGAGGATCAACGGGCGCGCGCTCGCGCACCCACGCGGGGGCACAGCGCAGCAGCGGTACAGCCCTCCCCCGCGGGAGGGCCGCTCGCGAGCACACGCCCGGAAGGCGAAGCGGAGCATCTGCTGTGTCAGAAGACCCACGGCCCCCACTGACGCCACCCGAGGCGGGGGACAGGAGACCGAAGGTCAGGGCCAGAGGCCGCAACCCAGCCCCCGCCTTCCTCCCCCTCCCCGACGGCCAGGGGGAAAAAGTCAGGCGAGGGGCCCCGCGGACAGACCGAGAAGAGCAGACACGTTCACCGGGAACACCTGTCCCTCGTCTGGCACGGCTTAGGCCCGGCCCGGGAGAGCACGACCACACCACATCGATCGGATGAGCCAAGGTGGGGCGGGGAAGGCACGGCGAGGACAGTCACCAGAGGGGGCCCGCTTTAAGCCTCACCGGCAACCTCCGCCCCCACCTCGCCTCAGGCGAGCGGCCCACGACCCCAGGAGGTTCGAGAACGCCTGACACGTGGCACGGGCCCACAGGGCGGGGTCGCATCTCAGCCTTCACCGGGTGCCCGCGGCGGGGGCGCACAGGGTAGAAGACCCACGGCGCCTCGCCCCGCCGCCCTCGGGTCGCCCAGAGACCGGAGGTGGCACCACGAGTCGGGTCAGCCAGACAACACCACACAGGAGCCGGCGCACAGGCCCAGGCGGGCGGCTCCAGCGGCAAGGGCCGAACCGGGGACCAGAGCTGGCGGCCCGAAGGCCCAGAGCCCCGCGTACATCCAGAGACCCAAAGTTTCCTCGGCGGCAGACACCGAAGCAGACCGTGTCAGCACTTACCTGGTGGTAAAAAAGGCCCATTAAGGGCGACGAAATGACAGCAGCCGACAGCGGGGCCCATCCACGACTCGCATGGAGGACCCCCGGAACCTTGGCCCGGCCACCTGTCCCCAGCGCTACCCCATAAACACCAGGCCCGGAGCTCTCGTGGCGGGGGGGGGGGGGGGGGGGGGAGTCATCTGGTCGACCGGGGAAGGGAGCAGGGGGAGGGGGCGCGCGATGGCCAAAGTGGGGGCGCGGACACCCACCAAGGGAGAGGGAGCTGGCCGGGGGCGCCCTCTCCCGCTTCGCCCACACGGGTAGGGGTACCGGTCCGTCGGAGTCTCCGAACGGGGATTTGGCTTCGATGAGCATCAAGAAACAAGAAGGAAGAACCGTCAGCGAGGCGCCTCCAACGAGACGAGCGGGCCCCGACCAGGGACCGCGCCCGGGCGGGACCCAGACCGTCCTAGATGGGGCACCCAGGACGGCCCGAGCCGGTCCCCACCTCCTGACCTGGGTTCAGGGAGGTGGGGAGGGGTGAGACAAAGTCGCATCCGACGACCGAGACCCACGAAGGCACGCTGAAGGGTCGGGCGCGCCCTCCCCGGCCACCCGCGGAAGCAGGGTCCGGTCCATCCACGTCTCCGGACCCATCGGGACTTTGAAAAAGAAACAGCATGTGTGCCAGGAGACGCCTCGGGCGACCGGACCCCACGGGTTGGGGGGGCGGCCGCACACGCGCCCGCCTCTCCCCGTCAACCCTCACGACTCCGGCGGGCGGGTCCCCACCTCCGGAGCGGGGCCGAGGGCGAAGCACACGCTCCTGAGGGCGGCCCAGGAGGAGTCCGGACCGCCGAGCCCGAGTCCAGGCGCTCCGGGCAGGGAAGACCCTCTCCCTGCCCACCGCGGCGGCCCGGCCCAGGGAGGGTCCGGCCGGTCCTTCTCCGCGGCCACAGGGGCACGGGGAGATGCTGGTCGACCCGGTCCGGCCACCGCAGAGCCCGGCCCCGGAGCGCCGCGACGATCACCCTCCTCAGAAACCTAGAGAACCAATCTCCGGCGACAGCAGGACGTCCCTAGGCCTCGGCGCCACCGGGACTGTCGCCGCCAGCATAGCCGGTGTCTGAGAGCTCTGCCTCGGGCCCGGCGGCTGAGTCACAACCCTCCTGAAGGGCTCGCCGAAGCTCCGGAGGGGGAGGGACAATATACAAGCGGCCGCCAGGTGGCTCCCGACAACCGGCTCGAACGTCCCGAGGACGGGTCGCTGTCGCCGGCCGCCGGGGACGCCGCAGCGCCGGCCGCCCAAACGCCCGAGCTCGGCCCGGAGCCTCCGCCGCCGAGCGACGCGACGCGACGCGACGCGACCCCGGCCGCAGAGGAAGGGAGAGGAGCCGGGAGATCTCTCCCCTGGAGGCTGCCACGAAAGAGCCGCGATCCCCCCCCACGCGATTCCAGGGTGGTGGGGGGACATTCCACGGAGACGCGGGCGGGCGGCGGGGGCTCGGGGCGGGGTGGGCGGAGAGAGGGGGCACCAGTGACATCCCAGGAACCCCCGGCCCCCGGCCCCCCGAAAGAGAGGGGCGGGAGGGAGGGAGGGAGAAAAGGAGGGAAGGAGGGAGGGAGGGAGGGAGGGAGGGACCGGCAAAGCGAAACCAGGCAAGCGCTGCTGGGAGAACAAAGCCGGACTTTCGAAAGCAGACACGGACACAGACACACAAGCCTAGGAGTAAGAAAGGAAAAGAAGGAGACACTCGGACCCCCAAGAAGAGAAAACAAAACTCAACCTGGGTAGAGACACCGTGACAAAGTCCAGAGACGACACACACAAGCATGCGCGGGTGGGTGGGGAAAGTGCACTAGAGGTCAGGAGAACATGGATTTCAACACCACTGGCCACAAACAGCGGAAAGGCGGACGGCCTGGGAGGTCTGGGGTGGCAGGGCTGCGGGGGGTGGGGGGTGGGGGGTTGGGGGGTTGCGGGGAGGGTGTGGGGGGGTGGTATTGAGGGGCGTGCTGGTGAGGAGGACGGAGTCCATAGGGATCCACTAAATAAACCCCGGGTCCCGTGACAACAGCCACCTCAATGAATACATAACTTTTTCACGTAGCTCAGAAACGAAATGAGACAAAACCACCAGGCAGGAAAGTCAACTCGTGGAACTGTCCTGGCAGCTAAAAGTCAGTCAGAGAGGAGAGGAGGGAGAGGAGAGAGAGACGTATACACGTGTACATATGTATCGCGTGCGTCATCAGCGTCTATATATACGTGCGCAGGCGTATAAACACCTGCGTCTGAAGGGCATGCTCGCGTACGCGCGCGTGTCTGTGTGCGTGCGTGTATGCCTAAGCGTTTCTAGTGTGCGTGTATGCTTGCGTGTATATATCTGCAGAGGCATCTATACACATCGTACACGGATAGACACAGGCGTGAACACACATGCTCACATGTGCAGAGGCGTCGGGATACATAGGCACACACACACATACAGCGGACGTGTCAGCGCATCTAGAGATGCGTATAGTGTGTATCGTGTGATGTCTGCGCACAGGTGTGGATGCTGCGTCTATGCGTACCCGTGCGTGCATGCTTGCATAGACACACATATCTGCGTGTG